>NC_140579.1:232878835-233039835 GCF_964204655.1 Triturus cristatus | reverse complement strand
TGTGAGTGGTTGTGTGTGTTATTGTGTGTGTATGTGTGTGGTTGTGTGTGGTTGTGTGTGTGTGTGATTGAGTGTGGTTGTGTGTGTGGTTGGGTGTGTGTGTGGTTGTGGTTGTGTGCGGTTGTGTGTGTGTTTGAGTGTTTGTGTGGTTGTGTGTGTGAGTAGTAGTGAGTGTGGTTGTGTGTGTGTGGTTGTTTATGTGGTTGTGTGTGTGGTTGTGTGTGTTTGTATGTGTGGTTGTGTGTGTGTGGTTGTGTGTGTGGTATGTGTGTGGCTGGGTGTGGTTGTGTGTGTGTGGTTTTGTGTGTGTGGTTGTGGCTGTGGTTGTGTGGTTGTGCGTGTGGTTGTGGTTATGTGTGTGGTTGTATGTGGGGTTGTGTCTGTGATTGTGTGTGGTTGTGTGTGTGTTTTTGTGTGTGGTTGTGGTTGTGTGTGTGTGGTTGTATGTGTGGTTGTGTGTGTGTTTTTGTGTGTGGTTGTGGTTGTGTGTGTGTGGTTGTATGTGTGGTTGTGTGTGTGTATGGTTGTATGTGTGGTTGTGGTTGTGTGTGTGTGGTTGTGTGTATGTGGGTGTGGTTATGGGTATAGTTGTAGGTGAGGGTGTGGTTGTGTGTGGGTGCGGTTGTGGGTACAGGTGTGGTTGAGTGTGTGTAAGCTTGGTTGGGTGTGGTTGTGTATGTGGTTGTGTGTGGTTGTGGCTGTGTGTGTGTGATTGTGTGTGTGTGGTTGTGTGTGTGTGGTTGTGTGTGGTTGTGTGTGTATGGTTGTGTGTGTGATTGTGTGTGTATGGTTGTAGTTGTGTGTGGTGGTATGTGTGTGGTTATTGTTGTGTGTGTGGTTGTGTGTGTATGGTTGTGTGTGTGGTTGTGTGTGTATGGTTGTGTGTGTGGTTGTGTGTATGTGTGTAGTTGTGTGTGTGGTTGTGGGTATGGTTGTGTGTGGTTGGGTGTGAATGGTTGTGTGTGTGGTTGGGTGTTTGTTTGTGTGTGTGGTTGTGGTTGTGTGGTTGGGAGGTGTTGTGTGTTTGTGTGTGGTTGTGGTTGTGTATGTGGTTGTGTGTTTGGTTATGTGTGTATTAGTGGTTGTGGTTGTGTGTGTTGTTGTTGGTGTGGTTGTGTGGTTGGATGTGGTTGTGGTTGTGTGTGGTTGTGTGTGTGGTTGTGTGTGTGGTTGTGTGTGTGGTTGTGTGGTTGTGGTTGTGTGTGTGGTTGTGTATGTGGTTGTGAGTGTGGTTGTGTGTGTGTGGTTGTATGTGTGGTTGTGTGTGTGTGTGGTTGTGTGTATGGTTGTGTGTGTTTTTGTGGTTGTGTGTGTGTAGTTGTGGTTGTGTGTGTGGTTGTGTGTGTGGTTGTGTGTGGTTGTGTGTGTGTGGTTGTGTGAGTGGTTGTATGTATGGTTATGTGTGTGGTTGTGTGTGTGGTTTTGTGTGTGGTTGTGTGTGTGTGTGGTTGGGTGTGTGGTTGTGTGTGGTTGTGGTTGTATGTGTGGTTGTGGTTGTGTGTGGTTGTGTATATGTGGTTGTGTTTGTGGCTGTGTGTGTGTGGTTGTGTGTGTGGTTGTGTGTGTGGTTGAGGTTGTGTGGGTCTATGGTAGTGTGTGTGTGGTTGTGGTTGTGTGTGTGGCTGTGTGTGTGGTTGTGGTTGTATGGGTGTGGTTGTGTGTGGTTGTGTGTGTGGCTGTGTGTGTGGTTGTGGTTGTATGGGTGTGGTTGTGTGTGGTTGTGTGTGGTTGTGTGTGTGGTTGTGTGTGGTTGTGTGTGGTTGTGTGTGTGATTGTGTGTGTGTGTGTGTGGTTGTGTGGTTGTGTGTGTATGATTGAGTGTGGTTGTGTGTGTGGTTGGGTGTGTGTGTGGTTGTGGTTGTGTGTGGTTGTGTGTGTGTTTGAGTGTGTGTGCGGTTGTGTGTGAGTAGTTGTGAGTGTGGTTGTGTGTGGTTGTGTGTGTGTGGTTGTTTATGTGGTTGTGTGTGTGGTTGTGTGTGTTTGTGTGTGTGTGGTTGTGTGTGTGGTGTGTGTGTGGTTGTGTGTGTGGCTGTGTGTGTGTGGTTGTGGTTGTATGGGTGTCGTTGTGTGTGGTTGTGTGTGTGGTTGTGTGTGTGGTTGTGAGTGGTTGTGTGTGTGATTGTGTGTGTATGTGTGTGGTTGTGTGTGTGGTTGTGTGGTTCTGTGTGTGTGTGATTGAGTGTGGTTGTGTCAGTGGTTGGGTGTGTGTGTGGTTGTGGTTGTGTGCGGTTGTGTGTGTGTTTGAGTGTTTGTGTGGTTGTGTGTGTGGTTGTGTGTGTTTGTATGTGTGGTTGTGTGTGTGTGGTTGTGTGTGTGGTGTGTGTGTGGCTGGGTGTGGTTGTGTGTGTGTGGTTTTGTGTGTGTGGTTGTGGCTGTGGTTGTGTGGTTGTGCGTGTGGTTGTGGTTATGTGTGTGGTTGTATGTGGGGTTGTGTCTGTGATTGTGTGTGGTTGTGTGTGTGTGTTTGTGTGTGGTTGTGGTTGTGTGTGTGTGGTTGTATGTGTGGTTGTGTGTGTATGGTTGTATGTGTGGTTGTGTTGTGTGTGTGTGGTTGTGTGTATGTGGGTGTGGTTATGGGTATAGTTGTAGGTGAGGGTGTGGTTGTGTGTGGGTGCGGTTGTGGGTATAGGTGTGGTTGAGTGTGTGTAAGCGTGGTTGGGTGTGGTTGTGTATGTGGTTGTGTGTGGTTGTGGCTGTGTGTGTGTGATTGTGTGTGTGTGGTTGTGTGTGTGTGGTTGTGTGTGGTTGTGTGTGTATGGTTGTGTGTGTGATTGTGTGTGTATGGTTGTGGTTGTGTGTGGTGGTATGTGTGTGGTTATTGTTGTGTGTGTGGTTGTGTGTGTATGGTTGTGTGTGTGGTTGTGTGTGTGGTTGTGTGTATGTGTGTAGTTGTGTGTGTGGTTGTGGGTATGGTTGTGTGTGGTTGGGTGTGAGTGGTTGTGTGTGTGGTTGGGTGTGGTTGGGTGTTTGTTTATGTGTGTGGTTGTGGTTGTGTGGTTGGGAGGTGTTGTGTGTTTGTGTGTGGTTGTGGTTGTGTATGTGGTTGTGTGTTTGGTTATGTGTGTGTGAGTGGTTGTGGTTGTGTGTGTTGTTGTTGGTATGGTTGTGTGGTTGGATGTGGTTGTGGTTGTTTGTGGTTGTATGTGTGGTTGTGTGTGTGGTTGTGTGTGTGGTTGTGTGGTTGTGGTTGTGTGTGTGGTTGTGTATGTGGTTTTGTGTGTGGTTGTGTGTGTGTGGTTGTATGTGTGGTTGTGTGTGTGTGTGGTTGTGTGTATGGTTGTGTGTGTTTGTGTGGTTGTGTGTGTGGTTGTGTGTGTAGTTGTGGTTGTGTGTGTGGTTGTGTGTGTGGTTGTGTGTGGTTGTGTGTGTGGTTGTGTGAGTGGTTGTATATATGGTTATGTGTGTGGTTGTGTGTGTGGTTGTGTGTGTGGTTGTGTGTGTGTGTGGTTGGGTGTGTGGTTGTGTGTGGTTGTGGTTGTATGTGTGGTTGTGGTTGTGTGTGGTTGTGTATATGTGGTTGTGTTTGTGGCTGTGTGTGTGTGGTTGTGTGTGTGGTTGTGTGTGTGGTTGAGGTTGTGTGGGTCTATGGTAGTGTGTGTGTGGTTGTAGTTGTGCGTGTGGCTGTGTGTGTGGTTGTGGTTGTATGGGTGTGGTTGTGTGTGGTTGTGTGTGTGGTTGTGTGTGGTTGTGTGTGGTTGTGTGTGTGATTGTGTGTGTGTGTGTGGTTGTGTGGTTGTGTATGTGTGTGTGATTGAGTGTGGTTGTGTGTGTGGTTGGGTGTGTATGTGGTTGTGGTTGTGTGTGGTTGTGTGTGTGTTTGAGTGTGTGTGTGGTTGTGTATGAGTAGTTGTGAGTGTGGTTGGGTGTGGTTGTGTGTGTGTGGTTGTTTATGTGGTTGTGTGTGTGGTTGTGTGTGTTTGTGTGTGTGTGGTTGTGTGTGTGGTGTGTGTGTGGTTGGGTGTGGTTGTGTGTGTGTGGTTTTGTGTGTGTGGTTGTGGCTGTGGTTGCGTGGTTGTGCGTGTGGTGGTGTGTGGTTGTGGTTATGTGTGTGGTTGTATGTGGGGTTGTGTGTGTATGTTTGTATGTGTGGTTGTGGTTGTGTGTGTGGGTGTGTGTGTCTGTGTGGTTGTGTGTGTGTGGTTGTGTGTGTGGTTGTGGCTGTGTGTGTGGTTATGTGTGTGTGGTTGTGTGTGATTGTGTGGGTGTGGTTGTGACTGTGTGCTTGTGTGTGTGGTTGTGTGTGGTTGTGTGCGTGGTTGTATATGTGGTTGTGTGTGTGTGGTTGTGTGTGTGGTTGTGTGTGGTTGTGTCTGATTGTGTGTGTGTGGGTGTGTGTGGTTGTGTGTGGCTATGTGTGTGGTTGTGTTTGTGTGGTTGTGTGTATGTGGTTGTGGTTGGTGTTGTGTGTGGTTGTATGTACAGTTGTATGTGGTTGTGTCTATGTGTGTATGGTTGTGTGTATGGTTGTGTGTGATTGTATGTGTGGTTGTGTGTGTGGTTGTGGTTGTGTGTGTGGTTGTGTGTGTGGTTGTGGTTGTGTGTGGGTACTGTTGTGGCTGTGGGTGTGGTTGTGGGTGTGTATGTGGATGTGTGGTTGTGTGTGTGGTTGTGTGAGTGGTTGTGTGTGTGGTTGTGTGTGTGGTTGTGTGTGTGGTTGTGTGTGTATATGTGGCTGTGTGTGTATGGTTGTGTGTGTGGTTGTGTGTGTGGTTGTGTATGTATGGTTGTGTGAGTGGTTGTATGTATGGTTATGTGTGTGGTTGTGTGTGTGGTTGTGGGTGTGGTTGTGTGTGTGTGTGGTTGTGTATGTGGTTGTGTGTGTGTGTGTGGGGTTGTGGTTGTGTGTGGTTGTGTATGTGTGGTTGTGTGTGTGGTTGTGTGTGTGGTTGTGTGTGTGGTTGTGTGTGTGTGGTTGAGGTTGTGTGGGTATGTGGTTGTGTGTGTGTGTGGTTGTGGTTGTGTGTGTGGCTGTGTGTGTGTGGTTGTGGTTTGGTTGTATGGGTGTGGTTGTGTGTGTGTGGTTGTGAGTGGTTGTGTGTGTGATTGTGTGTGTATGTGTGTGGTTGTGTGTGTGGTTGTGTGTGTGTGGTTGTTTGTGTGGTTGTGTATGTGGATGTATGTGTGGTTGTGTGGCTGTGTGTGGTTGTGTGTGTGTTTGTGTGTGTGTGGTTGTGTGTGTGTGGAGGTGTGTGTGGTTGTGTGTGTATGGTTGTGTGTGTGGTTGTGTGTGTGGTTGTGTGTGTGTTGGTGTGTGTGGTTGTGTGTATGGTTGTGTGTGTGGTGTGTGTGTGGTTGGGTGTGTGTGGTTGGGTGTGTGGTTTTGTGTGTGTGGTTGTGGGTGTGGTTGTGCATGTGGTGGTGTGTGTGGTTGTGGTTATATGTGGGGTTGTGTGTGTGGTTGTGTGTGTGTTTGTGTGTGGTTGTGTGTGTCCGTGTGGTTGTGTGTGTGTGTGGTTGTGTGTGTGTGGTTGTGTGAGTGGTTGTATGTATGGTTATGTGTGTGATTGTGTGTGTGGTTGTGTGTGTGGTTGTGTGTGGTTGTGTGTGTGGTTGTGGTTGTGTGTGTGGTTGTGGTTGTGTGTGTGGTTGTGTGTGTGGTTGTGGTTGTGCGTGGGTACGGTTGTGGCTGTGGGTGTGGTCGTGGGTGTGTATGTGGATGTGTGGTTGTGTGTGTGGTTGTGTGAGTGGTTATGTGTGTGGTTGTGTGCATCTGGTTGTGTGTGTGGTTGTGTGTGGATGTGTGGCTGTGTGTGTATGGTTGTGTGTGTGGTTGTGTGTGTGGTTGTGTGTGTGTGGTTGTGTGAGTGGTTGTATGTATGGTTATGTGTGTGGTTGTGTGTGTGGTTGTGTGTGTGGTTGTGTGTGTGTGTGGTTGTGTGTGTGGTTGTGTGTGGTTGTGGTTGTGTGTGTGGTTGTGTGTGGTTGTGTATATGTGGTTGTGTTTGTGGTTGTGTGTGTGTGGTTGTGTGTGTGGTTGTGTGTGTGGTTGAGGTTGTGTGGGTCTGTGGTAGTGTGTGTGTGGTTGTGCGTGTGGCTGTGCATGTGGTTGTGGTTGTATAGGTGTGGTTGTGTGTGGTTGTGTGTGTGGTTGTGTGTGGTTGTGTGTGGTTGTGTGTGTGATTGTGTGTTTGTGTGTGGTTGTGTGTGTGGTTGTGTGGTTGTGTGTGTGTGTGATTGAGTGTGGTTGTGTGTGTGGTTGGGTGTGTGTGTGGTTGTGGTTGTGTGTGGTTGTGTGTGTGTTTGAGTGTGTGTGTGGTTGTGTGTGAGTAGTTGTGAGTGTGGTTGTGTGTGGTTGTGTGTGTGTGGTTGTTTATGTGGTTGTGTGTGTGGTTGGGTGTGGTTGTGTGTGTGTGGTTGTTTATGTGGTTGTGTGTGTGGTTGTGTACGTTTGTGTGTGTGTGGTTGTATGTGTGGTGTGTGTGTGGTTGGGTGTGGTTGTGTGTGTGTGGTTTTGTGTGTGTGGTTGTGGCTGTGGTTGTGTGGTTGTGCGTGTGGTGGTGTGTGTGGTTGTGGTTATGTGTGTGGTTGTATGTGGGGTTGTGTGTGTATGGTTGTATGTGTGGTTGTGGTTGTGTGTGTGGGTGTGTGTGTCTGTGTGGTTGTGTGTGTGGTTGTGGCTGTGTGTGTGTTTATGTGTGTGTGGTTGTGTGTGATTGTGTGGGCGTGGTTGTGACTGTGTGCTTGTGTATGTGTGTGGTTGTGTGTGTGGTTGTGTGCATGGTTGTATATGTGGTTGTGTGTGTGTGGTTGTGTGTGTGGTGGTGTGTGGTTGTGTGTGATTGTGTGTGTGTGGGTGTGTGTGGTTGTGTGTGTGGCTGTGTGTGTGGTTGTGTGTGTGTGGTTGTGTGTGTGTGTGGTTGTGGTTGGTGTTGTGTGTGGTTGTGTGTACGGTTGTATGTGGTTGTGTCTGTGTGTGTATGGTTGTGTGTATGGTTGTGTGTGATTGTGTGTGTGGTTGTGTGTGTGGTTGTGTATGTGGTTGTGGTTGTGTGTGTGGTTGTGTGTGTGGTTGTAGTTGTGTGTGGGTACTGTTGTGGATGTGGGTGTGGTTGTGGGTGTGTATGTGGATGTGTGGATGTGTGTGTGGTTGTGTGAATAGTTGTGTGTGGTTGTGTGTGTGGTTGTGTGTGTGGTTGTGTGTGTATGTGTGGCTGTGTGTGTATGATTCTGTGTGGGGTTGTGTGTGTGGTTGTGTATGTATGGTTGTGTGAGTGGTTGTATGTATGGTTATGTGTGTGGTTGTGTGTGTGGTTGTGGGTGTGGTTGTGTGTGTGTGTGTGGTTGTGTGTGTGTGGTTGTGTGTGGTTGTGTATGTGTGGCTGTGTTTGTGGTTGTGTGTGTGTTGTTGTGTGTGGTTGTGTGTGTGTGGTTGAGGTTGTGTGGGTATGTGGTTGTGTGTGTGTGGTTGTGGTTGCGTGTGTGGCTGTGTGTGTGTGGTTGTATGGGTGTGGTTGTGTGTGGTTGTGTGTGTGCTTGTGTGTGTGGTTGTGAGTGGTTGTGTGTGTGATTGTGTGTATATGTGTGTGGTTGTGTGTGTGGTTGTGTGGTTGTGTGTGTGTGTGATTGAGTGTGGTTGTGTGTGTGGTTGGGTGTGTGTGTGGTTGTGGTTGTGTGCGGTTGTGTGTGTGTTTGAGTGTTTGTGTGGTTGTGTGTGTGAGTAGTTGTGAGTGTGGTTGTGTGTGGTTGTGTGTGTGTGGTTGTTTATTTGGTTGTGTGTGTGGCTGTGTGTGTTTGTATGTGTGGTTGTGTGTGTGTGGTTGTGTGTGGTGTGTGTGTGTGTGGTTGTGTGTGGTTGTGTGTGTGTGTGGTTTTGTGTGTGTGGTTGTGGCTGTGGTTGTGTGGTTGTGCGTGTGGTTGTGGTTATGTGTGTGGTTGTATGTGGGATTGTGTCTGTGATTGAGTGTGGTTGTGTGTGTGTTTTTGTGTGTGGTTGTGGTTGTGTGTGTGTGGTTGTATGTGTGGTTGTGTGTGTGTATGGTTGTATGTGTGGTTGTGTGTGTGTGGTTGTGTGTATGTGGGTGTGGTTGTGGGTACAGTTATAGGTGAGGGTGTGGTTGTGTGTGGGTGCGGTTGTGGGTACAGGTGTGGTTGAGTGTTTGTATGCGTGGTTGGGTGTGGTTGTGTATGTGGTTGTGTGTGGTTGTGGCTGTGTGTGTGATTGTGTGTGTGTGGTTGTGTGTGTGTGGTTGTGTGTGTGTATGGTTGTGTGTGTGATTGTGTGTGTGTATGGTTGTGGTTGTGTGTGGTTGTATGTGTGGTTGTGTGTGTGTGGTTGTGTGTGTGGTTGTGTGTGTGTTTGGTTGTGTGTGTGGTTTTGTGTGTGGTTATGTGTGGTTGTGGTTGTGTGTGTCTGATTGTGTGGTTGTGTGTATGTGTGTAGTTGTGTGTGTGGTTGTGGGTATGGTTGTGTGTGGTTGGGTGTGAGTGGTTGTGTGTGTGGTTGGGTGTGGTTGTGTGTTTGTTTGTGTGTGTGGTTGTGGTTGTGTGGTGAGGAGGTGTTGTGTGTGTGTGTGTGTGGTTGTGTGTGTGGTTGTGGTTGTGTGTGTGGTTGTGTGTTTGGTTATGTGTGTGTGAGTGGTTGTGGTTGTGTGTGTGGTTGTTGGTGTGGTTGTGTGGTTGGATGTGATTGTGGTTGTGTGTGGTTGTATGTGTGGTTGTGTGTGTGGTTGTGTGTGTGGTTGTGTGTGTGTGATTGTGTGTGTGGTTGTGTGTGTGGTTGTGGTTGGTTTTGTGTGTGGTTGTGTGTGTGGTTTTGTGTGTGGTTGTGTGTGTGTGGTTGTGTGTATGGTTGTGTGTGTGTGGTTGTGTGTGTGGTTGTGTGTGTAGTTGTGGTTGTGTGTGTGGTTGTGTGTGTGGTTGTGGTTGCGTGTGGTCGTGTGTGTGTGATTGTGTGTGTGGTTGAGTGTGAGGTTGTGTGCATGGTTGTGTGTGGTTGTATGTGTGGTCGTGTGTTTGGTTATTGTTGTGTGTATGGTTGTGTGTGTGGTTGTGTGTGTATGGTTGTGTGTGTTTTTGGTTGTGTGTGTTTGGTTGAGTGTGTGGTTGTGTGCTTAGTTATGTGTGGTTGTGGTTGTGTGTGTCTGATGTGTGGTTGTGTGTATGTGTGCAGTTGTGTGTGTGGTTGTGGGTATGGTTGTGTGTTTGTGTGGTTGTGTGTGTGGTTGTGTGTGTGTGGTTGTGTGTGGCTGCATGGTTGAGTGTTTGTGTGTGGTTGTGTGTGTGATTGTGTGTGGTTGTGTGTGTGTGGTTTATGGTTGTGTGTGGTTGTGTGTGTGGTTGTGTGTATGGTTGTGTGGGTGTGGTTGTGGGTGTGGTTGGGTGTGGTTGTGTGTGTGGTTGTGTATGTGTATGGTTGTATGTGTGGTTGTGGTTGTGTGTGTATGTGTGGTTGTGGTTGTGTGTGTGTGTGTGTGTGTGTGGTTGTAGGTGAGGGTGTGGTTGTGTGGGTGTGGTTGTGGGTACAGGTGTGGTTGTGGGTGTGTGTATGTGTGGTTGGGTGTGGTGGTGTGTGGTTGTGTGTGTGGCTGTGTGGTTGAGGGTTTGTGTGTGGTTGTATGTGTGATTGTGTGTGGTTGTATGTGTGGTTGTGTGCATGTGTGGTTGTGTGTGTGTTTGAGTGTGTGTGTGGTTGTGTGTTTGAGTGGTTGTGGGTGTGGTTGTGTGTTGTTGTGTATGTGGTTGTGTGTGTGTGGTTGTTTGTGTGGTTGTGTATGTGGATGTATGTGTGGTTGTGTGGCTGTGTGTGGTTGTGTGTGTGTTTGTGTGTGTGTGGTTGTGTGTGTGTGGAGGTGTGTGGGGTTGTGTGTGTATGGTTGTGTGTGTGGTTGTGTGTGTGGTTGTGTGTGTGTTGGTATGTGTGGTTGTGTGTATGGTTGTGTGTGTGGTGTGTGTGTGGTTGGGTGTATGTGGTTGGGTATATGTGGTTTTGTGTGTGTGGTTGTGGGTGTGGTTGTGCATGTGGTGGTGTGTGTGGTTGTGGTTATATGTGGGGTTGTGTGTGTGGTTGTGTGTGTGTTTGTGTGTGGTTGTGTGTGTCTGTGTGGTTGTGTGTGTGTGGTTGTGTGTGTGGTTGTGGCTGTGTGTGTGTGGTTATGTGTGTGTGGTTGTGTGTGGTTGTATGGGTGTGGTTGTGTCTGTGTGCTTGTGTGTGTGTGTGGTTGTGTGTGTGGTTGTGTGCATGGTTGTATGAGTGGTTGTGTGTGTGTGGTTGTGTGTGTGGTTGTGTGTGGTTGTGTGCGATTGTGTGTGTGGGTGTGTGTGGTTGTGTGTGTGGCTGTGTGTGTGGTTGTGTGTGTGTGGTTGTTTGTGTGTGGTTGTGGTTGGTGTTGTGTGTGGTTGTGTGTACGGTTGTATGTGGTTGTGTCTGTGTGTGTATGGTTGTGTGTATGGTTGTGTGTGGTTGTGTGTGTGGTTGTGGTTGTGTGTGTGGTTGTGGTTGTGTGTGTGGTTGTGTGTGTGGTTGTGGTTGTGCGTGGGTACGGTTGTGGCTGTGGGTGTGGTTGTGGGTGTGTATGTGGATGTGTGGTTGTGTTTGTGGTTGTGTGAGTGGTTATGTGTATGGTTGTGTGCGTCTGGTTGTGTGTGTGGTTGTGTGTGTATGTGTGTCTGTGTGTGTATGGTTGTGTGTGTGGTTGTGTGTGTGGTTGTGTGTATGTGGTTGTGTGAGTGGTTGTATGTATGGTTATGTGTGTGGTTGTGTATGTGGTTGTGTGTGTGGTTGTGTGTGTGTGGTTGTGTGTGTGGTTGTGTGTGGTTGTGTGTGTGGTTCTGTGTGGTTGTGTATATGTGGTTGTGTTTGTGGTTGTGTGTGTGTGGTTGTGTGTATGGTTGTGTGTGTGGTTGAGGTTGTGTGGGTCTGTGGTAGTGTGTGTGTGGTTGTGGTTGTGTGTGTGGCTGTGTGTGTGGTTGTGGTTGTATGGGTGTGGTTGTGTGTGGTTGTGTGTGTGGTTGTGTGTGGTTGTGTGTGTGATTGTGTGTGTGTGGTTGTGTGTGTGGTTGTGTGGTTGTGTGTGTTTGGTTGTTTATGTGGTTGTGTGTGTGGTTGTGTGTGTTTGTGTGTGTGTGGTTGTGTGTGTGGTGTGTGTGTGGTTGGGTGTCGTTGTGGGTGTGTGGTTTTGTGTGTGTGGTTGTGGCTGTGGTTGTGTGGTTGTGCGTGTGGTGGTATGTGTGGTTGTGGTTATGTGTGTGGTTGTATGTGAGGTTGTGTGTGTATGGTTGTATGTGTGGTTGTGTGTGTGGGTGTGTGTCTGTGTGGTTGTGTGTGTGTGGTTGTGTGTGTGGTTGTGGATGTGTGTGTGGTTATGTGTGTGTGGTTGTATGTGATTGTGTGGGTGTGGTTGTGACTGTGTGCTTGTATGTGTGTGTGGTTGTGTGTGTGGTTGTGTGTGTGGTTGTATATGTCGTTTTGTGTGTGTGGTTGTGTGTGGTTGTGTGTGATTGTGTGTGTGTGGGTGTGTGTGGTTGTGTGTGTGGCTGTGTGTGTGGTTGTGTGTGTGTGGTTGTGTGTGTGTGGTTGTGGTTGGTGTTGTGTGTGGTTGTGTGTACGGTTGTATGTGGTTGTGTCTGTGTGTGTTAGGTTGTGTGTATGGTTGTGTGTGATTGTGTGTGTGGTTGTGTGTGTGGTTGTGTGTGTGGTTGTGGTTGTGTGTGTGGTTGTGTGTGTGGTTGTGGTTGTGTGTGGGTATTGTTGTGGCTGTGGTTGTGGGTGTGTATGTGGTTGTGGTTGTGTGTGTGGTTGTGTGAGTAGTTGTGTGTGTGGTTGTGTGTGTGGTTGTGAGTGTGGTTGTGTGTGTATGTGTGGCTGTGTGTGTATGGTTCTGTGTGTGGTTGTGTGTGTGGTTGTGTATGTATGGTTGTATGAGTGGTTGTATGTATGGTTATGTGTGTGGTTGTGTGTATGGTTGTGGGTGTGGTTGTGTGTGTGTGTGTGGTTGTGTGTGTGGGTGTGTGTGTGTGTGTGTGGTTGTGGTTGTGTGTGGTTGTGTATGTGTGGTTGTGTTTGTGGTTGTGTGTGGTTGTGTGTGTGGTTGTATGTGTGTGGTTGAGGTTGTGTGGGTATGTGGTTGTGTGTGTGTGGTTGTGGTTGTGTGTGTGGCTGTGTGTGTGTGGTTGTGGATGTATGGGTGTCGTTGTGTGTGGTTGTGTGTGTGGTTGTGTGTGTGGTTGTGTGTGTGGTTGTGAGTGGTTGTGTGTGTGATTGTGTGTGTATGTGTGTGGTTGTGTGTGTGGTTGTGTGGTTGTGTGTGTGTGTGATTGAGTGTGGTTGTGTGTGTGGTTGGGTGTGTGTGTGGTTGTGGTTGTGTGCGGTTGTGTGTGTTTTGAGTGTGTGTGTGGTTGTGTGTGTGAGTAGTAGTGAGTGTGGTTGTGTGTGGTTGTGTGTGTGTGGTTGTTTATGTGGTTGTGTGTGTGGTTGTGTGTGTTTGTATGTGTGGTTGTGTGTGTGTGGTTGTGTGTGTGGCTGGGTGTGGTTGTGTGTGTGTGGTTTTGTGTGTGTGGTTGTGGCTGTGGTTGTGTGGTTGTGCGTGTGGTTGTGGTTATGTGTGTGGTTGTATGTGGGGTTGTGTCTGTGATTGTGTGTGGTTGTGTGTGTGTTTTTGTGTGTGGTTGTGGTTGTGTGTGTGTGGTTGTATGTGTGGTTGTGTGTGTGTATGGTTGTATGTGTGGTTGTGGTTGTGTGTGTGTGGTTGTGTGTATGTGGGTGTGGTTATGGGTATAGTTGTAGGTGAGGGTGTGGTTGTGTGTGGGTGCGGTTGTGGGTACAGGTGTGGTTGAGTGTGTGTAAGCTTGGTTGGGTGTGGTTGTGTATGTGGTTGTGTGTGGTTGTGGCTGTGTGTGTGATTGTGTGTGTGTGGTTGTGTGTGTGTGGTTGTGTGTGGTTGTGTGTGTATGGTTGTGTGTGTGATTGTATGTGTGTATGGTTGTGGTTGTGTGTGGTGGTATGTGTGTGGTTATTGTTGTGTGTGTGGTTGTGTGTGTATGGTTGTGTGTGTGGTTGTGTGTGTATGGTTGTGTGTGTGGTTGTGTGTATGTGTGTAGTTGTGTGTGTGGTTGTGGGTATGGTTGTGTGTGGTTGGGTGTGAGTGGTTGTGTGTGTGGTTGGGTGTGGTTGGGTGTTTGTTTGTGTGTGTGGTTGTGGTTGTGTGGTTGGGAGGTGTTGTGTGTTTGTGTGTGGTTGTGGTTGTGTATGTGGTTGTGTGTTTGGTTATGTGTGTGTGAGTGGTTGTGGTTGTGTGTGTTGTTGTTGGTGTGGTTGTGTGGTTGGATGTGGTTGTGGTTGGGTGTGGTTGTATGTGTGGTTGTGTGTGTGGTTGTGTGTGTGGTTGTGTGGTTGTGGTTGTGTGTGTGGTTGTGTATGTGGTTGTGAGTGTGGTTGTGTGTGTGTGGTTGTATGTGTGGTTGTGTGTGTGTGGTTGTATGTGTGGTTGTGTGTGTGTGTGGTTGTGTGTATGGTTGTGTGTGTTTGTGTGGTTGTGTGTGTGTAGTTGTGGTTGTGTGTGGTTGTGTGTGTGGTTGTGTGTGGTTGTGTGTGTGTGGTTGTGTGAGTGGTTGTATGTATGGTTATGTGTGTGGTTGTGTGTGTGGTTGTGTGTGTGGTTGTGTGTGTGTGTGGTTGGGTGTGTGGTTGTGTGTGGTTGTGGTTGTATGTGTGGTTGTGGTTGTGTGTGGTTGTGTATATGTGGTTGTGTTTGTGGCTGTGTGTGTGTGGTTGTGTGTGTGGTTGTGTGTGTTGTTGAGGTTGTGTGGGTCTATGGTAGTGTGTGTGAGGTTGTGGTTGTGTGTGTGGCTGTGTGTGTGGTTGTGGTTGTATGGGTGTGGTTGTGTGTGGTTGTGTGTGTGGTTGTGTGTGGTTGTGTGTGGTTGTGTGTGTGATTGTGTGTGTGTGTGTGTGGTTGTGTGGTTGTGTGTGTGTGTGATTGAGTGTGGTTGTGTGTGTGGTTGGGTGTGTGTGTGGTTGTGGTTGTGTGTGGTTGTGTGTGTGTTTGAGTGTGTGTGCGGTTGTGTGTGAGTAGTTGTGAGTGTGGTTGGGTGTGGTTGTGTGTGTGTGGTTGTTTATGTGGTTGTGTGTGTGGTTGTGTGTGTTTGTGTGTGTGGTTGTGCGTGTGGTGTGTGTGTGGTTGTGTGTGTGGCTGTGTGTGTGTGGTTGTGGTTGTATGGGTGTTGTTGTGTGTGGTTGTGTGTGTGGTTGTGTGTGTGGTTGTGAGTGGTTGTGTGTGTGATTGTGTGTGTATGTGTGTGGTTGTGTGTGTGGTTGTGTGTGTGTGTGATTGAGTGTGGTTGTGTGTGTGGTTGGGTGTGTGTGTGGTTGTGTGCAGTTGTGTGTGTGTTTGAGTGTTTGTGTGGTTGTGTGTGTGAGTAGTAGTGAGTGTGGTTGTGTGTGGTTGTGTGTGTGGTTGTTTATGTGGTTGTGTGTGTGGTTGTGTGTGTTTGTATGTGTGGTTGTGTGTGTGTGGTTGTGTGTGTGGTGTGTGTGTGGCTGGGTGTGGTTGTGTGTGTGTGGTTTTGTGTGTGTGGTTGTGGCTGTGGTTGTGTGGTTGTGCGTGTGGTTGTGGTTATGTGTGTGGTTGTATGTGGGGTTGTGTCTGTGATTGTGTGTGGTTGTGTGTGTGTTTTTGTGTGTGGTTGTGGTTGTGTGTGTGTGGTTGTATGTGTGGTTGTGTGTGTATGGTTGTATGTGTGGTTGTGGTTGTGTGTGTGTGGTTGTGTGTATGTGGGTGTGGTTATGGGTATAGTTGTAGGTGAGGGTGTGGTTGTGTATGGGTGCGGTTGTGGGTATAGGTGTGGTTGAGTGTGTGTAAGCGTGGTTGGGAGTGGTTGTGTATGTGGTTGTGTGTGGTTGTGTCTGTGTGTGTGATTGTGTGTGTGTGGTTGTGTGTGTGTGGTTGTGTGTGGTTGTGTGTGTATGGTTGTGTGTGTGATTGTGTATGTGTATGGTTGTGGTTGTGTGTGGTGGTATGTGTGTGGTTGTGTGTGTGTGTGGTTGTGTGTATGGTTGTGTGTGTTTGTGTGGTTGTGTGTGTGGTTGTGTGTGTAGTTGTGGTTGTGTGTGTGGCTGTGTGTGTGGTTGTGTGTGGTTGTGTGTGGTTGTGTGAGTGGTTGTATGTATGGTTATGTGTGTGGTTGTGTGTGTGGTTGTGTGTGTGGTTGTGTGTGTGTGTGGTTGGGTGTGTGGTTGTGTGTGGTTGTGGTTGTATGTGTGGTTGTGGTTGTGTGTGGTTGTGTATATGTGGTTGTGTTTGTGGCTGTGTGTGTGTGGTTGTGTGTGTGGTTGTGTGTGTGGTTGAGGTTGTATGGGTGTGGTTGTGTGTGGTTGTGTGTGTGGTTGTGTGTGGTTGTGTGTGGTTGTGTGTGATTGTGTGTGTGTGTGTGGTTGTGTGGTTGTGTGTGTGTGTGATTGAGTGTGGTTGTGTGTGTGGTTGGGTGTGTATGTGGTTGTGGTTGTGTGTGGTTGTGTGTGTGTTTGAGTGTGTGTGTGGTTGTGTGTGAGTAGTTGTGAGTGTGGTTGGGTGTGGTTGTGTGTGTGTGGTTGTTTATGTGGTTGTGTGTGTGGTTGTGTGTGTTTGTGTGTGTGTGGTTGTGTGTGTGGTGTGTGTGTGGTTGGGTGTGGTTGTGTGTGTGTGGTTTTGTGTGTGTGGTTGTGGTTGTGTGTGTGGTTGTGTGGTTGTGTGTGTGTGTGATTGAGTGTGGTTGTGTGTGGTTGGGTGTGTGTGTGGTTGTGGTTGTGTATGGTTATGTGTGTGTTTGAGTGTGTGTGTGGTTGTGTGTGAGTAGTTGTGAGTGTGGTTGTGTGTGGTTGTGTGTATGTGGTTGTTTATGTGGTTGTGTGTGTGTTTGTGTGTGTTTGTGTGTGTGTGGTTGTGTGTGTGGTGTGTGTGTGGTTGGGTGTGGTTGTGTGTGTGTGGTTTTGTGTGTGTGGTTGTGGCTGTGGTTGTGTGGTTGTGCATGTGGTGGTGTGTGTGGTTGTGGTTATGTGTGTGGTTGTATGTGGGGTTGTGTGTGTATGGTTGTATGTGTGGTTGTGGTTGTGTGTGTGGGTGTGTGTGTCTGTGTGGTTGTGTGTGTGTGGTTGTGTGTGTGGTTGTGGCTGTGTGTGTGGTTATGTGTGTGTGGTTGTGTGTGATTGTGTAGGTGTGGTTGTGACTGTGTGCTTGTGTGTGTGTGTGGTTGTGTGTGTGGTTGTATGTGTGGTTGTGTGCGTGGTTGTATATGTGGTTGTGTGTGTGTGGTTGTGTGTGTGGTTGTGTGTGGTTATGTGTGATTGTGTGTGTGTGGGTGTGTGTGGTTGTGTGTGTGGCTGTGTGTGTGGTTGTATGTGTGTGGTTGTGTGTGGTTGTGGTTGGTGTTGTGTGTGGTTGTGTGTACGGTTGTATGTGGTTGTGTCTGTGTGTGTATGGTTGTGTGTATGGTTGTGTGTGATTGTGTGTGTGGTTGTGTGTGTTGTTGTGTGTGTAGTTGTGGTTGTGTGTGTGGTTGTGTGTGTGGTTGTGGTTGTGTGTGGGTACTGTTGTGGCTGTGGGTGTGGTTGTGGGTGTGTATGTGGATGTGTGGTTGTGTGTGTGGTTGTGTGAGTAGTTGTGTGTGTGGTTGTGTGTGTGGTTGTGTGTGTGGTTGTGTGTATGTGTGGCTGTGTGTGTATGGTTCTGTGTGTGGTTGTGTGTGTGGTTGTGTATGTATGGTTGTGTGAGTGGTTGTATGTATGGTTATGTGTATGGTTGTGTGTGTGGTTGTGGGTGTGGGTGTGGTTGTGTGTGTGTGGGGTTGTGTGTGTGGTTGTATGTGTGTGTGTGGTTGTGTGTGGTTGTGTATGTGTGGTTGTGTTTGTGGTTGTGTGTGTGTGGTTGTGTGTGTGGTTGTGTGTGTGTGGTTGAGGTTGTGTGGGTATGTGGTTGTGTGTGTGGTTGTGGTTGTGTGTGTGGCTGTGTGTGTGTGGTTGTGGTTGTGGTTGTATGGGTGTGGTTGTGTGTGGTTGTGTGGGTGGTTGTGTGTGTGGCTGTGAGTAGTTGTGTGTGTGATTGTGTGTGTATGTGTGTGGTTGTGTGTGTGGTTGTGTGGTTGTGTGTGTGTGATTGAGTGTGGTTGTGTGTTGGGTGTGTGTGTGGTTGTGGTTGTGTGCGGTTGTGTGTGTGTTTGAGTGTTTGTGTGGTTGTGTGTGTGAGTAGTTGTGAGTGTGGTTGTGTGTGGTTGTGTGTGTGTGGTTGTTTATGTGGTTGTGTGTGTGGTTGTGTGTGTTTGTATGTGTGGTTGTGTGTGTGTGGTTGTGTGTGTGGTGTGTGTATGGCTGGGTGTGGTTGTGTGTGTGTGTGGTTTTGTGTGTGTGGTTGTGGCTGTGGTTGTGTGGTTGTGCGTGTGGTTGTGGTTATATGTGTGGTTGTATATGGGGTTGTGTCTGTGATTGAGTGTGGTTGTGTGTGTGTTTTTGTGTGTGGTTGTGGTTGTGTGTGTGTGGTTGTATGTGTGGTTGTGTGTGTGAATGGTTGTATGTGTGGTTGTGGTTGTGTGTGTGTGGTTGTGTGTATGTGGGTGTGGTTGTGGGTACAGTTGTAGGTGAGGGTGTGGTTGTGTGTGGGTGCGGTTGTGGGTACAGGTGTGGTTGAGTGTGTGTATGTGTGGTTGGGTGTGGTTGTGTATGTGGTTGTGTGTGGTTGTGGCTGTGTGTGTGTGATTGTGTGTGTGGTTGTGTGTGTGTGGTTGTGTGTGTGGCTGTGTGTGTGTATGGTTGTGTGTGTGATTGTGTGTGTGTATGGTTGTGGTTGTGTGTGGTTGTATGTGTGGTTGTGTGTGAGTGGTTATTGTTGTATGTGTGGTTGTGTGTGTATGGTTGTGTTTGTGGTTGTGTGTGTGTTTGGTTGTGTGTTTGGTTGTGTGTGTGGTTATGTGTGGTTGTGGTTGTGTGTGTCTGATTGTGAGGTTGTGTGTATGTGTGTAGTTGTGTGTGTGGTTGTGGGTATAGTTGTGTGTGGTTGGGTGTGAGTGGTTGTGTGTGTGGTTGGGTGTGGTTGTGTGTTTGTTTGTGTGTGTGGTTGTGGTTGTGTGGTTGGGAGGTATTGTGTGTGTGTGTGTGGTTGTGTGTGTGGTTGTGGTTGTGTGTGTGGTTGTGTGTTTGGTTATGTGTGTGTGAGTGGTTGTGGTTTTGTGTGTGGTTGTTGGTGTGGTTGTTTGGTTGGATGTGGTTGTGGTTGTGTGTGGTTATATGTGTGGTTGTGTGTGTGGTTGTGTGTGTGGTTGTGTGTGTGTGATTGTGTGTGTGGTTGTGTGTGTGGTTGTGGTTGGTTTTTTGTGTGGTTGTGTGTGTGGTTTTGTATGTGGTTGTGTGTGTGTGGTTGTGTGTATGGTTGTGTGTGTGTGGTTGTGTGTGTGGTTGTGTGTGTAGTTGTGGTTGTGTGTGTGGTTGTGTGTGTGGTTGTGGTTGCGTGTGATCGTGTGTGTGTGATTGTGTGTGTGGTTGAGTGTGAGGTTGTGTGCATGGTTGTGTGTGGTTGTATGTATGGTCGTGTGTGTGTGGTTATTGCTGTGTGTGTGGTTGTGTGTGTGGTTGTGTGTGTATGGTTGTGTGTGTTTTTGGTTGTGTGTGTTTGGTTGAGTGTGCGGTTGTGTGTTTGGTTATGTGTGGTTATGGTTGTGTGTGTCTGATTGTGTGGTTGTGTGTATGTGTGCAGTTGTGTGTGTGGTTGTGGGTATGGATGTGTGTGTGTGTGGTTGTGTGTGTGGTTGTGTGTGTGTGGTTGTGTGTGGTTGTTTGGTTGTGTGTGTGGTTGTGGTTGTGTGTGGCTGTGTGGTTGAGTGTTTATGTGTGGTTGTGTGTGTGATTGTGTGTGGTTGTGTGTGTGGTTGTGTGTGTGGTTGTGTGGGTGTGGTTGTGTGTGTGGTTGGATGTGGTTGTGTATGTGGTTATGTGTGTGTATGGTTGTATGTGTGGTTGTGGTTGTGTGTGTGTGTGGTTGTGGTTGTGTGTGTGTGTGTGTGTGTGTGTGGTTGTAGGTAAGGGTGTGGTTGTGTAAGTGCGGTTGTGGGTACAGGTGTGGTTGTGGGTGTGTGTATGTGTGGTTGGGTATGGTGGTGTGTGGTTGTGTGTGTGGCTGTGTGGTTGAGGGTTTGTGTGTGGATGTGTGTGATTGTGTGTGGTTGTATGTGTGGTTGTGTGCATGTGTGGTTGTGTGTGTGTTTGAGTGTGTGTGTGGTTGTGTGTTTGAGTGGTTGTGGGTGTGGTTGTGTGTCGTTGTGTGTGTGGTTGTGTGTGTGTGGTTTTTTGTGTGGTTGTGTATGTGGATGTATGTGTGGTTGTGTGGCTGTGTGTGGTTGTGTGTGTGTTTGTGTGTGTGTGGTTGTGTATGTGTGGAGGTGTGTGTGGTTGTGTGTGTATGGTTGTGTGTGTGGTTGTGTGTGTGTTGGTGTGTGTGGTTGTGTGTATGGTTGTGTGTGTGGTGTGTGTGGTTGGGTGTGTGTGGTTGGGTGTGTGTGGTTTTGTGTGTGTGGTTGTGGGTATGGTTGTGCATGTGGTGGTGTGTGTGGTTGTGGTTATATGTGGGGTTGTGTGTGTGGTTGTGTGTGTGTTTGTGTGTGGTTGTGTATGTCTGTGTGGTTGTGTGTGTGTGTGGTTGTGTGTGTGGTTGTGGCTGTGTGTGTGTGGTTATGTGTGTGTGGTTGTGTGTGGTTGTATGGGTGTGGTTGTGTCTGTGTGCTTGTGTGTGTGTGGTTGTGTGTGGTTGTGTGCGTGGTTGTATGTGTGGTTGTGTGTGTGTGGTTGTGTGTGTGGTTGTGTGTGGTTGTGTGTGATTCTGTGTGTGGGTGTGTGTGGTTGTGTGTGTGTGTGAGAAGTTGGCCTGGTATATGATGCTCACTAGTTAAAGTGATCACCTTGTACCATGCCAAGCAACCCTTATGGTGTGGTTGTAAGTCAACCTTTTCGGACTAGCTGCCCTAGTGGTAGCGTAGGCTAAGCAGTCTTTGAGGCTAAACTCGTGAAGCGTGTTAAGCCAGCTGTTTTACCAAATGTAACCCCCTTTTATACCAATGAAAGGACACCACACAGATATATATTCAAAATATATATGTATTTATTTCTCAAAGTAACCCCTAGTCTCTTTATGAGCACAGGAGCACAAATCGTCAAACAAGATTATCACAGAATACACAGAAGTTGCACGTTATATGGATAGGCCCTGGTGGCCACTCAAACCATATACTAAAATAGTGGTATAAGTACCACGAACAGAAAAGGGAAAAGGCCTAGGGCCTCTAGAATCGCTGGGCCTACAAGGAGCTAACGTCAGTTAGTGACCAGGAGGTCCACGGGTGGCGTGTGCAGAGCAAATAGTCACACGCGTGCTCCCATAGGTTTCAATGGGTGCGTAAAAAGTACAAAGTTACTGCAAAGAGGATCTTCCGGATGGACTAGGAACTCAAGATTTGGAACACAGGCACTAGAGATGTAATACTACACTTGGGCACAGGTGTGCCAGCTTTACCTCACCCACAGGAAGCGGGTGCATAGGCCTCGAAGTGCGTCGGGTTTCTTCTATCTGTTCCGGGGAGCTTGAAGACAAAGATGCTGCAGGCGGTCGGTCCGGGAGAGATGCAGTGGATCCAAGAGTGGATCGGAGATGTTGAAGACCTGTAAGCAGAGGGGACAGTGTTCACAGTCACTAGCCAGTGACCAGTGTGGCACCAGGTGGGTACCAGGCGATGTCGGGTGCAAACAGGTGATGAGGGGTAGCTTGTCTCCGCAGCCACGTGGTCCCTGAAGGTCGACGACGTCCAGGAGTCGGCTCACGAGCTGTCCCACGCAGGCTCTCGCTGTTGGCGGTGTCGGCGACTTGATCGAAGCAAACAAGCCTTGGCAAAAGCAATTGTAGGAGGATTCGGAAATCAGCTGTTGGTTCTGACCAGCAAGGTCAGAGGGATTGCTCCTTTGGAGGGGAGCAAGGGCCAGTCTGGAGCAACCAGACCAGCAGTGTATTTTGTAGAGTTCCTTGCCAAGATGGCCACTAGCCAGCGGGCCAGCAACCGGTTAGGCGCGTCGAGTGGCAAAATGCAGAAGGGCCCCACGCAGATCGTGGAGATGCTGGAGGGCTCACCTTTGGTGCAGATGCTGCTCGGGGGTTGGGCTTCTCAGATCCCAAAGCACAACTTGGAGGGAGCCTCGGTTGTTGCACTTGTCAGCTTGTCGTAGTCGTTCCAAGATGGCTGGCTCCACGTGTCTCGGTGCCTCCACGGGTCTCCTCTTTTCAGGGACTGTGGATCGGGCGGTGAGAGGTCTGGAGGTCCAGGTCTTGTCAGTCTCTGGGCTCGGGCTCCGGCGGGAGGCGGCGGCAAAGCAGACGGTGATTCGCTGGATGGTGCTTGCGTTAGCAAGGTGGTCACTCCCTGACCACAGGGGAGATTTTCTTCAGTCTTCTGTGCAGCAGAATGTCGAAGTTCCCGTCTTCTTCTTAGTTTCAAGTTGATTCCAGGATGTCTGAAGTCTTAGGACACAGCTCCTACCTTTAAGCGGATTCTAGGGGCCGGACTACCTGCTAGGTCCCTCCCTAAGGGTGGGACCAGGAAGGGGGGTGGTTACACCCCCAATCCTTTGTCCAGCTCGCCCCAGGCCCGGGACTGGTGTGCCCCAGGACCGGTTTGAACTGGCATATGCACCGAGGCTCCTTGTGAGCCACAGGCATGTCTGGTTTCTTTCAAGCCCTACCTGACCAATACACAAAATCCTGTCTGGGGTGGTGCACGCACCTCCCCTGGCAGGAAACCCTTTGTCCACACCTCCCAAGCTGGAAGGACTCCCAGCAGCAGGAGGGCAGACTTGTGTCTGTGGTGGCAGCATCCATTTTGTGGAGCTGAGGCTATGTCTGATTTTACCCGGGTTTCAGGTACTGTACATGTCGTGTCCCTCTAGAAGGGTGGAATGCTAACCCCGTCGCCAGAATTGGCGAGGGGTTAGTATTCCAATTCGTATGACACCTTACTCGACATGTTTTGATAAAGCCAAACCAAAGATAGCATTCTACCGCGAGGTTCATAATGCACTTAAGAGTATATGGTATGACAATATCTGGAAACAGTAGAAGGAAGTTGTTCCGACCACTGCAGACAGGCTCAGCTCATGCCAGAGCACCATCTCACATGGAACCAAGCACTCTGCCTTCAGGATTGTTAAGGCCTGCCATAGGAGTGACTTATAGGTTTCCAGGTGTCCCATTTAAGGTTAGGTATAGGTATACTACACCTAAGTAAGAGGTGATTACACCAACTTACCCCAGCTGAGTGATCAGCCAGTTGTGTCAGATTGTTAGGCCAAGCCTGGGGTGGCATAATACATGCTGCAGCCCTTGGCAGGCCTTGGGTACACCAATGCCCTGGGTACCTAGTGTACACTGGTACAGGGGCTGACAGGGTGATCCACTTCCAATTGGTTATGCACCTAGGGTGCATAGTTTTAATTTAGTAGAGAGAACAGCAGGCTGGGGGTCTGATTGGCAGGCCCACAGCCTCAATATGTCAAAAACCAGTGAAGCAAAAAGCAAAAATTTGGGGTGACCATAGGATAGCAGACCCTACTCTCCTACACAACCCCCCCCCAAACGCTGGGACATTAAACTAGCCTTGACCAGTCTCGTCTTCATGTCCTAAGTGGAAGTACCTGGAGAGACCATCTGCATTCCCATGGTCAGTACCTGGCCGGTGCTCCACTGTAAAGTCCATCCCCTGTAGGGAAATGGACCATCTAAGCAGTTTGGGGTTTTCACCCTTCATCTGATTTAGCCACAAGAGGGGCTTATGGTCGGTCTGAATCTTGAAGTGAGTGCCAAACAAGTATGGCCTCAGCTTCTTCAGGGCCCACACCACAGCAAAGGCCTCCCTCTCAATAGCTGACCAATTCTTCTCTCTGGGGGTCAACCTTCTGCTAATAAAAGCAATGGGTTGGTCTTGACCTTCTACATTAAGTTGTGACAGCACAGCTCCCACACCCAACTCAGAAGCATCTGTTTGGACAATAAACTCTTTGGAGTAGTCAGGACTTTTCAGGATAGGTGCAGAGCACATGGCCTTCTTCAGGTCATCAAATGCCTTTTGACAGCTTACTGTCCACTGAACCTTTTTGGGCATCTTCTTGGATGTCAGATCATTAAAAGGAGTCACAATGGACCCATAGTTCTTAACAAACTTCCTGTAGTACCCAGTCAAGCCCAAGAAAGCTCGAACTTGAGTCTGGGTGGTTGGAGGGGACCAGTCCTTGATGGATTGTATCTTACTCTCCAGTGGTTGAACTTGGCCTCCACCTACAAGGTGGCCCAAATATACAACCTTACTCTGCCCTATCTGGCACTTAGTAGCCTTGATAGTGAGGCCTGCCCTCTGCAGGGCCTCAAGAGCCTTCTTCAGGTGGATCAGGTGATCCTCCCAGGTGGAGCTAAAGACAGCAATGTCATCAAGATATGCTGCACAAAAGTCATCCAACCCAGTAAGGACTTGGTTCACCAGCCTTTGGAAGGTGGCAGGTGCATTCTTCAGACCAAAGGGCATCACCACAAACTGATAATGCCCACCTGGGGTTGAGAATGCTGTTTTGGCCTTAGACTCCTCAGCTAACCTGATTTGCCAATAGCCAGCTGTTAAGTCAAATGTGCTCAAAAACTTTGCAGAAGCTAGTTTGTCTATGAGCTCATCTGCCCTTGGAATAGGGTGTGCATCTGTCCTGGTGACAGCATTGAGTCCTCTGTAATCCACACAGAACCTCATCTCTCTCTTGCCATCTTTGGTGTGAGGTTTGGGGACCAGAACCACTGGGCTAGCCCAGGGGCTCTCTGAGGGTTCAATGACACCTAATTCCAGCATTTTATGTACCTCAGCCTTTATACAGTCCCTGACGTGGTCAGGTTGTCTGTAAAGCTTGTTCTTTACAGGCAGACTGTCACCAGTGTCCACCACATGGGTACACCAGTCAGTTTGACTAGGTATCAAGGAAAACATATGTGAAAATGATTGTAGAACCTGTCTACATTCAGTCTGCTGATGGGCAGTGAGGTTGCCTCCAAGGGTCACTCCTTCAACTGAGCCATCTTCAGGGTTCTGAGACAACAGGTCTGGGAGAGGGTCACTCTCTTCCTCCTGTCCCTCATCTGTAGCCATGAGCAAGCCCATGTCTGCCCTGTCAACATATGCTTTAAGCCTGTTAACATGGAGTACCCGGTGGGGACTCCTGGGAGTTCCTAGGTCCACCAAGTAGGTGACCTCCCCCTTCTTTTCCAGGATTGTATGGGGTCCAGACCATTTGTCTTGGAGTGCTGCTGGGGCCACTGGCTCCAACACCCATACCCTCTGTCCTGGCTGATACTCAACCAAGACAGCCTTTTGGTCATGCCAAGCTTTCTGTAAGGCCTGGCTTGCCTCAAGGTTTTTGGATGCCTTCTCCATATACTCAGCCATCCTGGAGCGGAGACCAAGTACATAGTCCACTATGTCTAGCTTAGGCTTTTTGAGAGGTAACTCCCATCCTTCCTTCACCAAACACAGTGGGCCTCTCACAGGGTGCCCAAACAACAATTCAAAGGGGCTGTAGCCAACTCCTTTTTGTGGGACCTCTCTGTAAGCAAACAGAAGGCAGGGTAGAAGGATGCCCCATCTTCGCCTGAGCTTTTCAGGTAATCCTTTGATCATACCCTTTAGGGTCTTGTTGAATCTCTCAACAAGCCCATTGCATTGTGGGTGATAAGGGGTGGTGAACTTGTAGTTGACACCACATTCCTTCCACATAGCTGTCAAGTATCCTGACATAAAGTTGGTACCTCTGTCAGATACTACCTCCTTAGGAAACCCCACTCTGGAGAATACTCCCAGCAGGGCCCTGGCCACAACAGGTGCTGTAGTGGTCCTAAGGGGAATTGCCTCTGAATACCTGGTGGCATGATCCACTACCACCAGTATAAATCTGTGCCCAGATGCAGTGGGAGGATCCATGGGACCCACTATGTCTATTCCCACTCTTTCAAAGGGGACCCCCACCACAGGTAGTGGTATTAGGGGGGCCTTTGTTGTGCCACCTGATTTGCCACTGGCTTGGCAGGTGACACAGGAGCGACAAAACTCCTTTGTATCTTCATTCATATGAGGCCAGTGAAAGTGAGGGACAAGCCTGTCCCAGGTCTTGTTCTGGCCTAAGTGTCCTGCTAAAGGAATGTCATGGGCCAAGGTAAGAAGGAAGCCCCTAAATTGCAGAGGTATGACCAACCTCCTGGTTGCACCAGGCTTGGGGTCTCTAGCCTCTGAATAAAGGAGCCCTTCATCCCAATACACTTTATGGGTACCTTGAGCATTCCCAGCAGCCTCAGCAGCAGCCAGCTGTCTGAGGGGTTCAAGAGAGGGACAGGATAACTGAGCCTGCCTCAAGTCAGCCCTTGAAGGTCCCCCTGTCCCCAGAAACTCAACCTGATCAGGTTCAAGCTCTTCAGGGACAGTTCCTTCAGGGTCCTCTAGATCAGCTTCCTGGGAAGGCTGATCATCACTCTGAGGCAGGGGGGAAGGCACAGCCTTGACCCTCCTGTTCTTCTTCTTGGTAGGTGCTTGGTCCATTGTTCCAGGATCCAAGACCTGAGGTTCAGTGAGGCACTTTTTGGCCTGTGACCTGGTCACAGCAAGGACATGTGATGATATACCTAACATCTCTGCATGAGTCCTGTACTCCACTTCTGACCATAGAGAACTCTCTAGGTCATTGCCCAACAAACATTCTACTGGGAGGTCTGCACTAACCACAACCCTTTTGAGGCCAGTTACCCCTCCCCATGAGAAGTTAACAACTGCCACACTATGTGAAGTAGTGGCATTGCTGGCATTGGTCACCAGGTAGTTCTCACCTGGTATGTACTGTCCAGGGTCCACAAAGCCTGGTGTCACCATAGTGACACTGGCACATGTGTCCCTGTAGGCTTGAGCCACTTTGTCATTAATTAAAGGAGTCTGTCTGTACTTGCCCAGGTTACTGGGGCTCACAGTCAGGGACAAATCAATGTCCCCATCACAGATCAAGACTGCCTGTGTAAGGGTTCTGTCTAAGTCAGAATCTCCTTCAGTTCCCATAGTGATTCCCACTACACCCTTTGTCTGGGGACCAACACTGCTAACAGTAGTACTGGGAGCAGGTGCCTTAGGGGCAACAGTGTTGGGGGCTCCACCCTTTTTGCAATCACTAGTCCAGTGAGTTGTATTTTTACAATGATTGCACCAGGGTTTCTTCTGACCTTCTTTCTTCTTCTTGGACTGTTGGGACCCACCCTCCTTAGCAGTAGTTTGGGGCCCTGTTGAAGACTTCTGGTCTTTAGGTTTCTGATCTCCACCCTTTTGGTCTGTTTTCTTCTGATCGCCCCCTTGGCCCTGGTTCTGGTTCTTTTGCTTAACCCTGGTTCTGACCCATTTGTCTGCCTTCTTTCCCAATTCTTGGGGAGAGGTCAGATCAGAGTCAACCAAGTGTTGATGCAGTTGCTGGTTTTGACAGTTATTTAAAATCTGTTCTCTCATCATCAAATTATACAATCCTGTAAAATCAGATACCTTACTTCCCAGCAACCAACCCTCCAAAGCCTTAGTGGCACATTCAACATATTCAGACCAGTCCTGAGTCTGTGTCTTTTGGGTGTCTCTGAACATTAACCTGTACTGTTCAGTGGTTAAGCCTAACCCATCTACCAGAACACTCTTCAGGACTCTGTAGTTTCTGACATCCTCTTCTCTAACAGTGAGGAGTCTGTCTCTGCCTCTTCCTTCAAAGGAGAGCCAGAGGATTGCTGCCCACTGGTCTTCAGGAACCTGCTGTACTTTGCAGGCTCTCTCAAGAGCAGTTATCCATTTGTGGATGTCATCCCCACTTTTGTAGGGGGGCACAACCTTAGACAGGTTCCTATTGTCAAAGACCCTATCTTTGTCCTTAGGGACAATGCTGCCACCAGTGGGTATAGACCCACTCTCTCTAGGTTGCCTAGCCTTGTTCAGTTTTTCTTCCATCAGGGCTACTTCTAGCTCCTGCTTCCTGATCCTCAGCTGGGCTTCCTGCATTCTGGCCTCATGTTCCCTCCTCTGAGGGGTGGTCATCCTTTTCCTGGAGTGACCTTGAGAGCCTCTAGAGCCATGAGAAGCATTGGAGTCACCTGAGCGATTCATTTGCCTCCCAAGCCCTGTGTTAAGTCCACTGGGGAGATCCAATGGGGTGAACCCATTGTCAGTCCCCAATAGCCTTAGTTTAGCTGGGCCAAGTATAATACTTGGCACTGGGCTAGTTCTCCCTTCATCATCACTACTTTCTGTATCCTCACCACTTTCCTCCCCTGTAGTATGGTTCTCATCTAAGGGATGGCTATTGGAACTGGGTACCTCTGTAGTATCTTCAGAAGGGGGGCCTCCTGTTCCTGACCCTAAGGGGGCTAACTGGGAAGCTTTCTTGAGTGCTCTCTGATTCTCATCATTCTGTAAGAGCTCTCTGAGCTCAGCAGAGTTTGGGTTCTTGGGCTGTTTAAGGCCTCTAAGAGTTGCCAAATGCCTGAGCTCATTCTGATTAAGGGTAGCAAAGCTGGATGTTGCCCTCTGGGGGTCACTCTCAACAGAGATGGGTACAGTGGACCCCTCTGCCCCGGCCATTGCTCTTAAGTGTGGGTGGATGTGTTGCAATCTACCTACACTTGTGTTTACCTACTAAACCTATCTAGTAGTTGTAGTCAGGGTGTGCTACTCCCTTTGCTCTACAACAACTAAGTTCAGTAGAACTTATGTATATCTAATCTTGTTTTATATGTACCTACAGGTACCTATGTGATCTTTCAATTGGTAACCAAGAGATTACAATGGTAAAACACAGCAAGCTCAAATCCAACCGCTGCTCACCAATGTGAGAAGTTGGCCTGGTATATGATGCTCACTAGTTAAAGTGATCACCTTGTACCATGCCAAGCAACCCTTATGGTGTGGTTGTAAGTCAACCTTTTCGGACTAGCTGCCCTAGTGGTAGCGTAGGCTAAGCAGTCTTTGAGGCTAAACTCGTGAAGCGTGTTAAGCCAGCTGTTTTACCAAATGTAACCCCCTTTTATACCAATGAAAGGACACCACACAGATATATATTCAAAATATATATGTATTTATTTCTCAAAGTAACCCCTAGTCTCTTTATGAGCACAGGAGCACAAATCGTCAAACAAGATTATCACAGAATACACAGAAGTTGCACGTTATATGGATAGGCCCTGGTGGCCACTCAAACCATATACTAAAATAGTGGTATAAGTACCACGAACAGAAAAGGGAAAAGGCCTAGGGCCTCTAGAATCGCTGGGCCTACAAGGAGCTAACGTCAGTTAGTGACCAGGAGGTCCACGGGTGGCGTGTGCAGAGCAAATAGTCACACGCGTGCTCCCATAGGTTTCAATGGGTGCGTAAAAAGTACAAAGTTACTGCAAAGAGGATCTTCCGGATGGACTAGGAACTCAAGATTTGGAACACAGGCACTAGAGATGTAATACTACACTTGGGCATAGGTGTGCCAGCTTTACCTCACCCACAGGAAGCGGGTGCATAGGCCTCGAAGTGCGTCGGGTTTCTTCTATCTGTTCCGGGGAGCTTGAAGACAAAGATGCTGCAGGCGGTCGGTCCGGGAGAGATGCAGTGGATCCAAGAGTGGATCGGAGATGTTGAAGACCTGTAAGCAGAGGGTGACAGTGTTCACAGTCACTAGCCAGTGACCAGCGTGGCACCAGGTGGGTACCAGGCGATGTCGGGTGCAAACAGGTGATGAGGGGTAGCTTGTCTCCGCAGCCACGTGGTCCCTGAAGGTCGACGACGTCCAGGAGTCGGCTCACGAGCTGTCCCACGCAGGCTCTCGCTGTCGGCGGTGTCGGCGACTTGATCGAAGCAAACAAGCCTTGGCAAAAGCAATTGTAGGAGGATTCGGAAATCAGCTGTTGGTTCTGACCAGCAAGGTCAGAGGGATTGCTCCTTTGGAGGGGAGCAAGGGCCAGTCTGGAGCAACCAGACCAGCAGTGTATTTTGTAGAGTTCGTCGCCAAGATGGCCACTAGCCAGCGGGCCAGCAACCGGTTAGGCGCGTCGAGTGGCAAAATGCAGAAGGGCCCCACGCAGATCGTGGAGATGCTGGAGGGCTCACCTTTGGTGCAGATGCTGCTCGGGGGTTGGGCTTCTCAGATCCCAAAGCACAACTTGGAGGGAGCCTCGGTTGTTGCACTTGTCAGCTTGTCGTAGTCGTTCCAAGATGGCTGGCTCCACGTGTCTCGGTGCCTCCACGGGTCTCCTCTTTTCAGGGACTGTGGATCGGGCGGTAAGAGGTCTGGAGGTCCAGGTCTTGTCAGTCTCTGGGCTCGGGCTCCGGCGGGAGGCGGCGGCAAAGCAGATGGTGATTCGCTGGATGGTGCTTGCATTAGCAAGGTGGTCACTCCCTGACCACAGGGGAGATTTTCTTCAGTCTTCTGTGCAGCAGAATGTCGAAGTTCCCGTCTTCTTCTTAGTTTCAAGTTGATTCCAGGATGTCTGAAGTCTTAGGACACAGCTCCTACCTTTAAGCGGATTCTAGGGGCCGGACTACCTGCTAGGTCCCTCCCTAAGGGTGGGACCAGGAAGGGGGGTGGTTACACCCCCAATCCTTTGTCCAGCTCGCCCCAGGCCCGGGACTGGTGTGCCCCAGGACCGGTTTGAACTGGCATATGCACCGAGGCTCCTTGTGAGCCACAGGCATGTCTGGTTTCTTTCAAGCCCTACCTGACCAATACACAAAATCCTGTCTGGGGTGGTGCACGCACCTCCCCTGGCAGGAAACCCTTTGTCCACACCTCCCAAGCTGGAAGGACTCCCAGCAGCAGGAGGGCAGACTTGTGTCTGTGGTGGCAGCATCCATTTTGTGGAGCTGAGGCTATGTCTGATTTTACCCGGGTTTCAGGTACTGTACATGTCGTGTCCCTCTAGAAGGGTGGAATGCTAACCCCGTCGCCAGAATTGGCGAGGGGTTAGTATTCCAATTCGTATGACACCTTACTCGACATGTTTTGATAAAGCCAAACCAAAGATAGCATTTAACCGCGAGGTTCATAATGCACTTAAGAGTATATGGTATGACGATATCTGGAAAGAGTAGAAGGAAGTTGTTCCGACCACTGCAGACAGGCTCAGCTCATGCCAGAGCACCATCTCACATGGGACCAAACACTCTGCCTTCAGGATTGTTAAGGCCTGCCATAGGAGTGACTTATAGGTTTCCAGGTGTCCCATTTAAGGTTAGGTATAGGTATACTACACCTAAGTAAGAGGTGATTACACCAACTTACCCCAGCTGAGTGATCAGCCAGTTGTGTCAGATTGTTAGGCCAAGCCTGGGGTGGCATAATACATGCTGCAGCCCTTGGCAGGCCTTGGGTACACCAATGCCCTGGGTACCTAGTGTACACTGGTACAGGGGCTGACAGGGTGATCCACTTCCAATTGGTTATGCACCTAGGGTGCATAGTTTTAATTTAGTAGAGAGAACAGCAGGCTGGGGGTCTGATTGGCAGGCCCACAGCCTCAATATGTCAAAAACCAGTGAAGCAAAAAGCAAAAATTTGGGGTGACCATAGGATAGCAGACCCTACTCTCCTACAGTGTGGCTGTGTGTGTGGTTGTATGTGTGTGGTTGTGTGTGTGTGGTTGTGGTTGGTGTTGTGTGTGGTTGTGTGTACGGTTGTATGTGGTTGTGTCTGTGTGTGTATGGTTGTGTGTATGGTTGTGTGTGGTTGTGTGTGTGGCTGTGTGGTTGAGGGTTTGTGTGTGGTTGTGTGTGATTGTGTGTGGTTGTATGTGTGGTTGTGTGCATGTGTGGTTGTGTGTGTGTTTGAGTGTGTGTGTGGTTGTGTGTTTGAGTGGTTGTGGGTGTGGTTGTGTGTCGTTGTGTATGTGGTTGTGTGTGTGTGGTTTTTTGTGTGGTTGTGTATGTGGATGTATGTGTGGTTGTGTGGCTGTGTGTGGTTGTGTGTGTGTTTGTGTGTGTGTGGTTGTGTGTGTGTGGAGGTGTGTGTGGTTGTGTGTGTATGGTTGTGTGTGTGGTTGTGTGTGTGGTTGTATGTGTGGTTGTGTGTGTGTGGTTGTGTGTGTGGTTGTGTGTGGTTGTGTGTGATTCTGTGTGTGGGTGTGTGTGGTTGTGTGTGTGGCTGTGTGTGGTTGTGTGTATGGTTGTGTGTGTGGTGTGTGTGGTTGGGTGTGTGTGGTTGGGTGTGTGTGGTTTTGTGTGTGTGGTTGTGGGTATGGTTGTGCATGTGGTGGTGTGTGTGGTTGTGGTTATATGTGGGGTTGTGTGTGTGGTTGTGTGTGTGTTTGTGTGTGGTTGTGTATGTCTGTGTGGTTGTGTGTGTGTGTGGTTGTGTGTGTGGTTGTGGCTGTGTGTGTGTGGTTATGTGTATGTGGTTGTGTGTGGTTGTATGGGTGTGGTTGTGTCTGTGTGCTTGTGTGTGTGTGTGGTTGTGTGTGGTTGTGTGCGTGGTTGTATGTGTGGTGTGTGTGTGTGGTTGTGTGTGTGGTTGTATGTGTGTGGTTGTGTGTGTGTGGTTGTGGTTGGTGTTGTGTGTGGTTGTGTGTACGGTTGTATGTGGTTGTGTCTGTGTGTGTATGGTTGTGTGTATGGTTGTGTGTGGTTGTGTGTGTGGTTGTGGTTGTGTGTGTGGTTGTGGTTGTGTGTGGGTACGGTTGTGGCTGTGGGTGTGGTTGTGGGTGTGTATGTGGATGTGTGGTTGTGTGTGTGGTTATGTGAGTGGTTACGTGTGTGGTTGTGTGCGTCTGGTTGTGTGTGTTGTTGTGTGTGTATGTGTGGCTGTGTGTGTATGGTTGTGTGTGTGTGGTTGTGTGTGTGGTTGTGTGTGTGGTTGTGTGAGTGGTTGTATGTATGGTTATGTGTGTGGTTGTGTGTGTGTTTGTGTGTGTGGTTTTGTGTGTGTGTGGTTGTGTGTGTGGTTGTGTGTGGTTGTGTGTGTGGTTGTGTGTGGTTGTGTATATGTGGTTGTGTTTGTGGTTGTGTGTGTGTGGTTGTGTGTGTGGTTGTGTGTGTGGTTGAGGTTGTGTGGGTCTGTGGTAGTGTGTGTGTGGTTGTGGTTGTGCTTGTGGCTGTGTGTGTGGTTGTGGTTGTATGGGTGTGGTTGTGTGTGGTTGTGTGTGGTTGTGTGTGTGATTGTGTGTGTGTGTGTGTGGTTGGGTGTGTGTGTGGTTGTGGTTGTGTGTGGTTGTGTGTGTGTTTGAGTGTTTGTGTGGTTGTGTGTGTGAGTAGTTGTGAGTGTGGTTGTGTGTGTGTGGTTGTTTATGTGGTTGTGTGTGTGGTTTTGTGTGTTTGTATGTGTGGTTGTGTGTGTGGTTGTGTGTGTGGTGTGTGTGTGGTTGGGTGTGGTTGTGTGTGTGTGGTTTTGTGTGTGTGGTTGTGGCTGTGGTTGTGTGGTTGTGGTTATGTGTTTGGTTGTATGTGGGATTGTGTCTGTGATTGTGTGTGGTTGTGTGTGTGTTTTTGTGTGTGGTTGTGGTTGTGTGTGTGTGGTTGTTTGTGTGGTTTTGTGTGTGTATGGTTGTATGTGTGGTTGTGGTTGTGTGTGTGTGGTTGTGTGTATGTGGGTGTGGTTGTGGGTACAGTTGTAGGTGAGGGTGTGGTTGTGTGTGGGTGCGGTTGTGGGTACAGGTGTGGTTGAGTGTGTGTATGCGTGGTTGGGTGTGGTTGTGTATGTAGTTGTGTGTGATTGTGGCTGTGTGTGTGTGATTGTGTGTATGTGGTTGTGTGTGTGTTGTTGTGTGTGTGGTTGTGTATGTGTATGGTTGTGTGTGTGATTGTGTGTGTGTATGGTTGTGGTTGTGTGTGGTTGTATGTGTGGTTGTGTGTGTGTGGTTATGGTTATGTGTGTGGTTGTGTGTGTGGTTGTGGGTGTGGTTGTGTGTGTGTGTGTGGTTGTGTGTGTGGTTGTGTGTGTGTGGTTGTGGTTGTGTGTGGTTGTGTATGTGTGGTTGTGTTTGTGGTTGTGTGTGTGGTTGTGTGTGTGTGGTTGAGGTTGTGTGGGCATGTGGTTGTGTGTGTGTGTGGTTGTGGTTGTGTGTGTGTGGTTATGTGTGTGTGGTTGTGTGTGGTTGTATGGGTGTGGTTGTGTCTGTATGCTTGTGTGTGTGTAGTTGTGTGTGTGGTTGTGTGTGTGGTCGTATGTGTGGTTGTGTGTGTGTGGTTGTGTGTGTGGTTGTGTGTGGTTGTGTGTGATTGGGTGTGTGGGTGTGTGTGGTTGTGTGTGTGGCTGTGTGTGTGTGGTTGTGTGTGTGTGGTTGTAGTTGGTGTTGTGTGTGGTTGTGTGTACGGTTGTATGTGGTTGTGTCTGTGTGTGTATGGTTGTGTGTATGGTTGTGTGTGGTTGTGTGTGTGGTTGTGTTTGTGTGTGTGGTTGTGGTTGTGTGTGTGGTTGTGTGTGTGGTTGTGGTTGTGCGTGGGTACGGTTGTGGCTGTGGGTGTGGTTGTGGGTGTGTATGCGGATGTGTGGTTGTGTGTGTGGTTGTGTGAGTGGTTATGTGTGTGGTTGTGTGCGTCTGGTTGTGTGTATGGTTGTGTGTGTATGTTTGGCTGTGTGTGTATGGTTGTGTGTGTGTGGTTGTGTGTGTGGTTGTGTGTGTGGTTGTGTGAGTGGTTGTATGTATGGTTATGTGTGTGGTTGTGTGTGTGGTTGTGTGTGTGGTTGTGTGTGTGGTTGTGTGTGTGTGTGGTTGTGTGTGTGGTTGTGTGTGTGTTGGACCCGGCCTCGTGGCATGGTCCTTACCCCCGTGGATTGTGCCCATTCCCCGCCCCGGCCTTCACGGGCCACCCTTCTGAACTGCACCGAGGCCCTTTCCCCTGAGCGGCACGAGGTCGCATACCCCTCGTGGCTCCGCCATCTTGTTGGCACCCACGTGACTCTGTGCACCAGCCAGCGCAACCCCGCTCAACCCGGCCTCGACCCCAGCGAAGCCCCGACATCGAGGCACCACGAACTGGCCAGGGGGTGCCGCAGGAACCATTCATCACCCCCGGCGGAGGACAGTATCGATGGGACCCCCAACTGTCCTCCCCTCTCGAGGTGTGATCGCCCTGCAACTCACTTGGGCCTGGCGCCTCTCCTGCTGGGCGTCTGGCCACCTCCACCCGGCCTCTCCACCCCCACTGGGCGCCTGGGTCCGGACATCAAAGGGCTCCAGACCTATATCTGGGGCGACCCCGCCACAGATCGGCAGTTGTATCCCGGAGTCGAGAGCCCTGCTGATTGAATCGCGGCTGACCCTGCGGAGAAGAACTCTTGTCGGAACCATCACGAGCCCTGCTGACTGCGTCGCGGCTCCTTCTTGGGAACACTTTGAAGCCACCTGGAACATCGGAGCCCTGCTGACGCTGTCGCGGCCCAACCTCGCTGAAACCTCCCTCGGAGCCCTGCTGACGACGTCGCGGCTCGAGCTGAACAGAAACAGTCTTGAGAGCCCTGCTGATTGGATCGCGGCTCTCCCCGAACTGTCCGCCAGAGCCCTGCTGACGCCGTCGCGGCTCGACCCCTCCGAGATCCGGAGGTCCTCCAGCTTGAGGATAAGAACTGGGCCCCAGGTACCCTCGTACCGCACTCCTGCCGAGGACTGTCCCGCTACCCCTACCCTTCCAAAGAGACACTGAGACTTTTGGTGGATCCCTCGATCCCTTCGTGTAAATATTGACCTCGTAACCTTTTTATTGCTGATAAAGAATTGCTTGTCTTGAGACAACCTCCTTGAGTCCTGTGTGGTGGTGTTACTGTGCTAGTACGTGATAGGAGAAGAATCTCTCAGGAGACTTCTCGGCAGCGCTCGGCTACTTCGTACAGTGTGAGGGCCCCCCTTGGTGGTCTCGCCGACTCCTCGGGGTCCGCCTTCCAACATTTGGTGGCCAGCGACGGGATCCGAGCCGAACGCAGTACGTACCAGCCAGTACCCACTAGCTACCCATCCAAACGTACAGTAATCATGAGCAGCCAGGAAAACAACGCGACAATGGAGTTCCAGCCCGAACGGCTGGAAGAATATACGCACAAAGAGTTAAAACAGTTCTGCAAAGACAAAGGCATTGCAACCACCGGCCTAAGTACCAAAGAGGACATGCAGAAAGCTCTGAGGACATGGCTGGAGGCCGGGGCAGGCCCCCCCCAGGAAGAAGGTCCCTTACCCCTGACTGAGACCTCATCAACTGCACGGACTCCGGCAACCGGAGGAAGAAAGAGCCTAGAAACCGGCCTCTCCGAAGAAGAAATACGAGAGCGGGAGAAGGTCCGGAACCACGAGCTAGAGCTCGCACGACTGCGGCTGGACGGCGAACTCCAGCTGGCGGAAAAGAAACTGGCCCTAGAACAGCTACGGCTTCAAGAGGAGATAGAGGAGAAGAGGCGACACCGGGAGTTGGAGGAAAAGAAACTGACCCTTGAGCACGAGCGCAGTCTCAAGGAGCTCGAAATCAAGGCCAAGAACGGAGGGACCAACGCCCCCAGTACTAGAGACACTCTACCGCCTGCCGAGACCAAGGTACATATCCCGAAAGAGGTCATCAAGGAGTACTACAAGAATGACGACATCCAACAATGGTTCAAGGCCTACGAGGTGGCCATGACCTCTCATCGGGTGCCCCGAAAAGACTGGGGCGCGGGCCTGTGAGGGCGGTTCCTGAGTGAGGGTCGAGACACACTGCTCCAGCTGCCGGAGGAGGTGATGACCTCCTACGATCACATGAAGGAGGCTCTGCTCACCCGCTACGGGCTAACTGCAGAAATGTACCGCCAGCGGTTCAGAGACTGCAAGAAAATCCCGGGCACCACCTGGGTGGAATATATGGACTTTTTCAGTTGGGCCCTCGAAGGGTGGATCAGAGGTAGCAAAGTAACCACCTACGGGCAGCTGGTCGACCTCATCGTGTGGGAACATCTCTCCAACAATTGCTTCGTGGAACTGAGACAGCACCTCCTCGACAGCAAAATGACCAACCCGCGAAAACTCGCCGTCGAGGCCGATCGATGGGTCAACTCCCGGGTCCCCCGGAACTCAATGGGGGAGTACCAGAGGAACCCCACCGGACCCCCCCGCCAACGCGGTGGAGGGGGAGGGCCGAACAGGAACCAAGACCCTCCCGCCGGGGCCCCCAGGAGTCCCCCTCGAGGGCCACCGCAGCAACAACTCTCCCCGAGCCTAGCCCGAAGGGGGGCGCCCCCAGTCAGATCCGGATCATGGCCACCAGTAACGTGCTACGGCTGCCAACAAACCGGACACTATGCCAGCGATCCGGTCTGCCCCCTGAACCGAAGAAACGGGGCCGGCGGGCCCCCGCCCCGACAGCTGGCGGCTGCCGCCCTGGGAGAAGGAGAAGAGGAAGAGGAGACCCTCGACCGAGGGACCACTGAATGGGAGCCGGCAGCCATGTCCCTGGTCTGCCTGGGTAGCCGAGAAATGGTACCCTGCACCCCCATCCCAAGCAACACCCAGAAGTACCGGCAGCAGGTCACGGTCAATGGACAACGGGCCGAAGCCGTTCGTGACACCTGCGCCAGTGTCACCGCTGTCCGCTGCCACCTGGTGACCCCCGAACAGATCCTACCGAATGTGCTGTGTCCCGTCCAGATGGCCGACAACAGCGAAAGCCTGTGCCAGATGGCCCTGGTCCCCTTCGAGTGGGGAGGGGTGACGGGCCTGCTGAAGGTGACGGTACGCGACGACGCCCCCGTCGACTGCCTCCTGGGGAACGACTTGGAGAGTTCCCCCTGGGCTCAAGTAGAGCGACGAGAGCACCTCCGCATGCTGGGACTATCTGACTGGGCCTGTGCCATCACCCGGTCCATGACCGCCCGGGCCCCCCGCTCATCCTCAGCCTCCGGGGCCGCCCAGCCCGAGGGGCTCGCACCACCTCCCGCCAGCAGCGAGGGGGAGGCGGACACCGACCCTGGACCTAGTGAATCCTCCCCCGAAGAGATGGCTTCTCCGTGCGCCCTACCAGAGCTGACACAATGGCGACACGAAGGGGGCCCCACCCGGGAGCAGTTCCAACAAGAGCAGCAGTCCTGCCCCACTCTCGAAGGGGTCCGCCAACAACCGTCCGCCCAAACCAACGGGGACCAGACCGGCACCCACTGGGTCTACTGGGCCGAGGGCCTGCTATACAGTGAGCAGAAAGTGGCAGAACTCGGGGCCAGCCGAGTGTTGGTGGTCCCCCTCCGCTTCCGGGAGTTCCTGCTCAACCTGGCACATGATGTGCCCCTCGCCGGACACTTGGGGCAAGACAAAACGTACAGCCGTTTGGTGACCCACTTCTACTGGCCTCGGATGCGGAGAGACGTGGACAACCACTGCCGGTCCTGCCAGACCTGCCAAGCCAGCGGGAAGACGGGGGGTCGGGTCAAGGCCCCCCTCCAACCCTTTCCAGCCGTCAGCACCCCGTTCGAACGGGTCGGAATCGATATCGTGGGGCCCCTGGACCCCCAGACCGCCCTGGGCCACCGCTTCATCCTGGTCCTCGTGGACCACGCCACCAGGTACCCGGAGGCGGTCCCGCTAAGAACTGTAACGGCCCCCGTGGTAGGCCGGGCCCTAATGGGGACCTTCTCCCGAGTGGGATTTCCCCGCGAAGTGGTGAGCGACAGAGGCACGAACTTTATTTCCAGATACATGCGGTCCCTGTTGCAGCAGTGCGGGGTCACATACAAGTTCACGACCCCCTATCACCCTCAGGGGAACGGACTGGTTGAGCGGTTCAACAGAACATTAAAGGGAATGATCCAGGGCCTAGAAGAGCCCCTCAGGCGGAGATGGGATGTCCTGCTGCCGTGCCTCCTGTTTGCCTATCGGGAGGTCCCGCAGAAGTCCCTGGGGTTCAGCCCGTTTGAACTATTGTACGGACACCCGGTCCGCGGACCGCTCAGCCTGGTCAAAGAGAGCTGGGAGACGAAGCCCCAAGGCACCCCTCCTGACGTCTACCGATACCTCCTGACCCTCCGAAACCAGACCCGCAAGTTCCGAGCCCTGGCCGAAGCCAACCTCGAGGCCAGCCAGGAGGACATGAAGCGGTGGTACGATCGGAACTCCTCTACCATAGAATTCGAGCCAGGTCAGAAGGTATGGGTCATGGCCCCGGTTGAACCCGGCGCCCTCCAGGACAAGTGGACCGGGCCCTTCAAGGTAGTGGAGAAGAAAAGTCCCGTCACCTACCTGGTCGACCTGGAGTCCCCCCGGAACCCCCTCCGGGTCCTACATGCTAACAGGCTAAAACCCCACTTTGCCCGGACCGAACTGAGCCTGCTACTGGCGACCGACGAGGGGGGCGAGGACGACTCCGAGCCCCTGCCCGACCTCTTGCAGTCCAACGTCCGTGATGGAAAAATCGAGGGTGTCCAACTCGCCTCTTCCCTGACTCCGGAACAGCGCAACGACTGCCAGCAACTGCTGCAGGACTACGCAGCCCTCTTCTCCCTCACCCCGGGGGTGACCCACTGGTGCGTCCACGACGTCGACACCGGGGAGAGCCCCCCCGTGCGACACAGAGCCTACCGGGTACCCGACCGAGTGCGGGCATGCATCCAGGCCGAAGTAACGAAGATGCTGGCCCTGGGGGTCATCGAACCCTCCGACAGCCCGTGGGCCAGTCCTGTCGTCCTGGTGCCAAAGGCCGCAGCTCCCGGCCACCCCCCGGAGTTGCGATTCTGCGTGGACTACCGAGCCCTGAATGCAGTGACCAAGACGGACGCCCACCCTATACCCAGGGCCGACGAACTCATTGACCGCTTAGGGGCCGCTCGCTACTTGAGCACGCTGGACCTCACTGCTGGGAGCATTGTTGGCCCCCTCACAGAGCTAACGTCCAAAAAGCAGCCCAAGAAGGTGCACTGGACACCCCGCTGCCAAGCAGCCTTCGACACCCTAAAGACCGCAATGTGTACTGCCCCGGTGCTACAGGCCCCTGACTACAATAAGGAGTTCGTGGTGCAGACGGACGCCTCCGAGTATGGGATCGGGGCCGTCCTGTCCCAGGCCGATGAAAAGGGGCTCGACCGACCAGTGGCCTTCATCAGCCGACGGCTACTGCCCCGGAAGCAACGATGGAGCACCATCGAGCGCGAGGCCTTCGCTGTGGTGTGGGCCCTTAAGAAACTCCGGCCCTACCTCTTCGGTACCCACTTCCGGGTCCAGACCGACCACCGGCCCCTGCGGTGGTTAATGCAAATGCGGGGTGAGAACCCCAAGCTGCTGCAGTGGTCCATCTCGCTACAAGGGATGGACTTTGACGTTGAACACCGGCCCGGCAATGACAACACCAACGCCGACGGCCTGTCCCGCTTCTTCCGCCTTGACGAGGAGAATCCCCAAGGAGATGGGTGACTTTCCATGCCTTCGGCTGGGGGGGACGCCTGTTGGACCCGGCCTCGTGGCATGGTCATTACCCCCGTGGATTGTGCCCGTTCCCCGCCCCGGCCTTCACGGGCCACCCTTCTGAACTGCACCGAGGCCCTTTCCCCTGAGCGGCACGAGATCGCATAGCCCTCGTGGCTCCGCCATCTTGTTGGCACCCACGTGACTCTGTGCACCAGCCAGCGCGACCCCGCTCAACCCGGCCTCGACCCCAGCGAAGCCCCGACATCGAGGCACCACGAACTGGCCAGGGGGTGCCGCAGGAACCATTCATCACCCCCGGCGGAGGACAGTATCGATGGGACCCCCAACTGTCCTCCCCTCTCGAGGTGTGATCGCCCTGCAACTACCTTGGGCCTGGCGCCTCTCCTGCTGGGCGTCTGGCCACCTCCACCCGGCCTCTCCGCCCCCACCGGGCACCTGGGTCCGGACATCAAAGGGCTCCAGACCTATATCTGGGGCGACCCCGCCACAGATCGGCAGTTGTATCCCGGAGTCGAGAGCCCTGCTGATTGAATCACGGCTGACCCTGCGGAGAAGAACTCTTGTCGGAACCATCACGAGCCCTGCTGACTGCGTCGCGGCTCCTTCTTGCGAACACTTTGAAGCCACCTGGAACATCGGAGCCCTGCTGACGCTGTCGCGGCCCAACCTCGCTGAAACCTCCCTCGGAGCCCTGCTGACGACGTCGCGGCTCGAGCTGAACAGAAACCGTCTTGAGAGCCCTGCTGATTGGATCGCGGCTCTCCCCGAACTGTCCGCCAGAGCCCTGCTGACACCGTCGCGGCTCGACCCCTCTGAAATCCGGAGGTCCTCCAGCTTGAGGATAAGAACTGGGCCCCAGGTACCCTCGTACCGCACTCCTGCCGAGGACTGTCCCGCTACCCCTACCCTTCCAAAGAGACACTGAGACTTTTGGTGGATCCCTCGATCCCTTCGTGTAAATATTGACCTCGCAACCTTTTTATTGCTGATAAAGAATTGCTTGTCTTGAGACAACCTCCTTGAGTCCTGTGTGGTGGTGTTACTGTGCTAGTACGTGATAGGAGAAGGATCTCTCAGGAGACTTCTCGGCAGCGCTCGGCTACATCGTACAGTGTGAGGGCCCCCCTTGGTGGTCTCGCCGACTCCTCGGGGTCTGCCTTCCAACAGTGTGGTTGTGGTTGTGTGTGTGGTTGTGGTTGTGTGTGGTTGTGTATATGTGGTTGTGTTTGTGGTTGTGTGTGTGTGGTTGTGTGTGTGGTTGTGTGTGTGGTTGAGGTTGTGTGGGTCTGTGGTAGTGTGTGTGTGGTTGTGGTTGTGTGTGTGGTTGTGTGTGTGTTTGTGTGTGTGTGGTTGTGTGTGTGTGGTTGTGTGTGTATGGTTGTGTGTGTGTGTGTGTGGTTGTGTGTGTGTTGGTGTGTGTGGTTGTGTGTATGGTTGTGTGTGTGGTCTGTGTGTGGTTGGGTGTGTGTGGTTGGGTGTGTGTGGTTTTGTGTGTGTGGTTGTGGGTGTGGTTGTGCATGTGGTGGTGTGTGTGGTTGTGGTTATATGTGGGGTTGTGTGTGTGGTTGTGTGTGGTTGTGTGTGGTTGTGTATGTCTGTGTGGTTGTGTGTGTGTGGTTGTGTGTGTGGTTGTGGCTGTGTGTGTGTGGTTATGTGTGTGTGGTTGTGTATTGTTGTATGGGTGTGGTTGTGTCAGTGTGCTTGTGTGTGTGTGTGGTTGTGTGTGGTTGTGTGCATGGTTGTATGTGTGGTTGTGTGTGTGTGGTTGTGTGTGTGGTTGTGTGTGGTTGTGTGTGATTCTGTGTGTGGGTGTGTGTGGTTGTGTGTGTGGCTGTGTGTGTGGTTGTATGTGTGTGGTTGTGTGTGTGTGGTTGTGGTTGGTGTTGTGTGTGGTTGTATGTACGTTTGTATGTGGTTGTGTCTGTGTGTGTATGGTTGTGTGTATGGTTGTGTGTGGTTGTGTGTGTGGTTGTGGTTGTGTGTGTGGTTGTGGTTGTGTATGTGGTTGTGGTTGTGCGTGGGTACGGTTGTGGCTGTGGGTGTGGTTGTGGGTGTGTATGTGGATGTGTGGTTGTGTGTGTGGTTGTGTGAGTGGTTACGTGTGTGGTTGTGTGCGTCTGGTTGTGTGTGTTGTTGTGTGTGTATGTGTGGCTGTGTGTGTATGGTTGTGTGTGTGTGGTTGTGTGTGTGGTTGTGTGTGTGGTTGTGTGAGTGGTTGTATGTATGGTTATGTGTGTGGTTGTGTGTGTGTTTGTGTGTGTGGTTTTGTGCGTGTGTGGTTGTGTGTGTGGTTGTGTGTGGTTGTGGTTGTGTGTGTGGTTGTGGTTGTGTGTGGTTGTGTATATGTGGTTGTTTTTGTGGTTGTGTGTGTGTGGTTGTGTGTGTGGTTGTGTGTGTGGTTGAGGTTGTGTGGGTCTGTGGTAGTGTGTGTGTGGTTGTGGTTGTGCTTGTGGCTGTGTGTGTGGTTGTGGTTGTATGGGTGTGGTTGTGTGTGGTTGTGTGTGGTTGTGTGTGTGATTGTGTGTGTGTGTGTGGTTGGGTGTGTGTGTGGTTGTGGTTGTGTGTGGTTGTGTGTGTGTTTGAGTGTTTGTGTGGTTGTGTGTGTGAGTAGTTGTGAGTGTGGTTGTGTGTGTGGTTGTTTATGTGGTTGTGTGTGTGGTTGTGTGTGTTTGTATGTGTGGTTGTGTGTGTATGGTTGTGTGTGTGGTGTGTGTGTGGTTGGGTGTGGTTGTGTGTGTGTGGTTTTGTGTGTGTGGTTGTGGCTGTGGTTGTGTGGTTGTGGTTATGTGTGTGGTTGTATGTGGGGTTGTGTCTGTGATTGTGTGTGGTTGTGTGTGTGTTTTTGTGTGTGGTTGCGGTTGTGTGTGTGTGGTTGTATGTGTGGTTTTGTGTGTGTATGGTTGTATGTGTGGTTGTGGTTGTGTGTGTGTGGTTGTGTGTATGTGGATGTGGTTGTGGGTACAGTTGTAGGTGAGGGTGTGGTTGTGTGTGGGTACGGTTGTGGGTACAGGTGTGGTTGAGTGTGTGTATGCGTGGTTGGGTGTGGTTGTGTATGTGGTTGTGTGTGGTTGTGGCTGTGTGTGTGTGATTGTGTGTGTGTGGTTGTGTGTGTGTTGTTGCGTGTGTGGTTGTGTATGTGTATGGTTGTGTGTGTGATTGTGTGTGTGTATGGTTGTGGTTGTGTGTGGTTGTATGTGTGGTTGTGTGTGTGTGGTTATGGTTATGTGTGTGGTTGTGTGTGTGGTTGTGGGTGTGGTTGTGTGTGTGTGTGTGGTTGTGTGTGTGGTTGTGTGTGTGTGTGGTTGTGGTTGTGTGTGGTTGTGTATGTGTGGTTGTGTTTGTGGTTGTGTGTGTGTGGTTGTGTGTGTGGTTGTGTGTGTGTGGTTGAGGTTGTGTGGGCATGTGGTTGTGTGTGTGTGTGGTTGTGGTTGTGTGTGTGTGGTTATGTGTGTGTGGTTGTGTGTGGTTGTATGGGTGTGGTTGTGTCTGTATGCTTGTGTGTGTGTGTGGTTGTGTGTGTGGTTGTGTGTGTGGTTGTATGTGTGGTTGTGTGTGTGTGTGGTTGTGTGTGTGGTTGTGTGTGGTTGTGTGTGATTGTGTGTGTGGGTGTGTGTGGTTGTGTGTGTGGCTGTGTGTGTGGTTGTGTGTGTGTGGTTGTGTGTGTGTGGTTGTGGTTGGTGTTGTGTGTGGTTGTGTGTACGGTTGTATGTGGTTGTGTCTGTGTGTGTATGGTTGTGTGTGTGGTTGTGGTTGTGTGTGTGGTTGTGGTTGTGTGTGTGGTTGTGTGTGTGGTTGTGGTTGTGCATGGGTACGGTTGTGGCTGTGGGTGTGGTTGTGGGTGTGTATGTGGATGTGTGGTTGTGTGTGTGGTTGTGTGAGTGGTTATGTGTGTGGTTGTGTGCATCTGGTTGTGTGTGTGGTTGTGTGTGTATGTGTGGCTGTGTGTGTATGGTTGTGTGTGTGTGGTTGTGTGTGTGGTTGTGTGTGTGGTTGTGTGAGTGGTTGTATGTATGGTTATGTGTGTGGTTGTGTGTGTGGTTGTCTGTGTGGTTGTGTGTGTGTGTGGTTGTGTGTGTGGTTGTGTGTGGTTGTGGGTGTGGTTGTGTGTGGTTGTGTATATGTGGTTGTGTTTGTGGTTGTGTGTGTGTGGTTGTGTGTGGTTGTGTGTGTGGTTGAGGTTGTGTGGGTCTGTGGTAGTGTGTGTGTGGTTGTGGTTGTGCGTGTGGCTGTGTGTATGGTTGTGGTTGTATGGGTGTGGTTGTGTGTGGTTGTGTGTGTGGTTGTGTGTGGTTGTGTGTGTGATTGTGTGTGTGTGTGTGGTTGTGTGTGTGGTTGTGTGTGTGTGATTGAGTGTGGTTGTGTGTGGTTGAGTGTGTGTGTGGTTGTGGTTGTGTATGGTTGTGTGTGTTTGAGTGTGTGTGTGGTTGTGTGTGAGTAGTTGTGAGTGTGAGTGCATGTGGTTGTGTGTATGTGGTTGTTTATGTGGTTGTGTGTGTGGTTGTGTGTGTCTGTGTGTGTGTGGTTGTGTGTGTGGTGTGTGTGTGGTTGGGTGTGGTTGTGTGTGTGTGGTTTTGTGTGTGTGGTTGTGGCTGTGGTTGTGTGGTTGTGCGTGTGGTGGTGTGTGTGGTTGTGGTTATGTGTGTGGTTGTATGTGGGGTTGTGTGTGTATGGTTGTATGTGTGGTTGTGGTTGTGTGCGTGGGTGTGTGTGTCTGTGTGGTTGTGTGTGTGTGGTTGTGTGTGTGGTTGTGGCTGTGTGTGTGGTTATGTGTGTGTGGTTGTATGTGATTGTGTGGGTGTGGTTGTGACTGTGTGCTTGTGTGTGTGTGTGGTTGTGTGTGTGGTTGTGTGTGGCTGTGTGTGATTGTGTGTGTGTGGGTGTGTGTGGTTGTGTGTGTGGCTGTGTGTGTGGTTGTGCGTGTGTGGTTGTGTGTGTGTGGTTGTGGTTGGTGTTGTGTGTGTTTGTGTGTACGGTTGTATGTGGTTGTGTCTGTGTGTGTATGGTTGTGTGTATGGTTGTGTGTATGGTTGTGTGTGATTGTGTGTGTGGTTGTGTGTGTGGTTGTGTGTGTGGTTGTGGTTGTGTGTGGGTACTGCTGTGGCTGTGGGTGTGTTTGTGGGTGTGTATGTGTGTGTGTGTGTGGTTGTGGTTGTATGGGTGTGGTTGTGTGTGGTTGTGTGTGTGGTTGTGTGTGGTTGTGTGTGGTTGTGTGTGTGATTGTGTGTGTGTGAGTGGTTGTGTGTGTGGTTGTGTGGTTGTGTGTGTGTGATTGAGTGTGGTTGTGTGTGTGGTTGGGTGTGTGTGTGGTTGTGTGTGGTTGTGTGTGTGTGTTTGAGTGTGTGTGTGGTTGTGTGTGAGTAGTTGTGAGTGTGGTTGGGTGTGGTTGTGTATGTGTGGTTGTTTATGTGGTTGTGTGTGTGGTTGTGCGTGTTTGTGTGTGTGTGGTTGTGTGTGTGGTGTGTGTGTGGTTGGGTGTGGTTGTGTATGTGTGGTTTTGTGTGTGTAGTTGTGGCTGTCATTGTGTGGTTGTGCGTGTGGTGGTGTGTGTGGTTGTGGTTATGTGTGTGGTTGTATGTGGGGTTGTGTGTGTATGGTTGTATGTGTGGTTATGGTTGTGTGTGTGGGTGTGTGTGTCTGTGTGGTTGTGTGTGTGGTTGTGTGTGTGGTTGTGGCTGTGTGTGTGGTTATGTGTGTGTGGTTGTGTGTGATTGTGTGGGTGTGGTTGTGACTGTGTGCTTGTGTGTGTGTGTGTGGTTGTGTGTGTGGTTGTGTGCGTGGTTGTATATGTGGTTGTGTGTGTGTGGTTGTGTGTGTGGTTGTGTGTGGTTGTGTGTGATTGTGTGTGTGTGTGTGGGTGTGTGTGGTTGTGTGTGTGGCTGTGTGTGTGGTTGTGTGTGTGTGGTTGTGGTTGGTGTTGTGTGTGGTTGTGTGTACGGTTGTATGTGGTTGTGTCTGTGTGTGTATGGTTGTGTGTATGGTTGTGTGTGATTGTGTGTGTGGTTGTGTGTGTGGTTGTGTGTGTGGTTGTGGTTGTGTGTGTGGTTGTGTGTGTGGTTGTGGTTGTGTGTGGGTACTATTGTGGCTGTGGGTGTGGTTGTGGGTGTGTATGTGGATGTGTGGTTGTGTGTGTGGTTGTGTGAGTAGTTGTGTGTGTGGTTGTGTGTGTGGTTGTGTATGTATGTGTGGCTTTGAGTGTATGGTTCTGTGTGTGGTTGTGTGTGTGGGTGTGTATGTATGGTTGTGTGAGTGGTTGTATGTATGGTTATGTGTGTGGTTGTGTGTGTGGTTGTGGGTGTGGTTGTGTGTGTGTGTGTGGTTGTGTGTGTGGTTGTGTGTGTGTGTGGTTGTGGTCGTGTGTGGTTGTGTGGGTGTGGTTGTGACTGTGTGCTTGTGTGTGTGTGTGGTTGTGTGTGTGGTTGTGTGTGGCTGTGTGTGATTGTGTATGTATGGAGAAGGTGACCATACCGACCTCATTAGCGCCCTGCGCGCTGCTTTGCCTGCTCTACTATTTTAATGATCCTGTTCTGTATTTGATTTAAAAATTTATTTTCTCATTTTGACCCTGCTTTTATCTTAAGCGCCCCCCCCCCGGCCTCACCTCCTGCACTGTAAAACCCCTCTTGTGTGTGTGTGGTTGTGTGTGTGGTGTGTGTGTGGTTGGGTGTGGTTGTGTGTGTGTGGTTTTGTGTGTGTGGTTCTGGCTGTGGTTGTGTGGTTGTGCGTGTGGTGGTGTGTGTGGTAGTGGTTATGTGTGTGGTTGTATGTGGGGTTGTGTGTGTATGGTTGTATGTGTGGTTGTGGTTGTGTGCGTGGGTGTGTGTGTCTGTGTGGTTGTGTGTGTGTGGTTGTGTGTGTGGTTGTGGCTGTGTGTGTGGTTATGTGTGTGTGGTTGTATGTGATTGTGTGGGTGTGGTTGTGACTGTGTGCTTGTGTGTGTGTGTGGTTGTGTGTGTGGTTGTGTGTGGCTGTGTGTGATTGTGTGTGTGTGGGTGTGTGTGGTTGTGTGTGTGGCTGTGTGTGTGGTTGTGCGTGTGTGGTTGTGTGTGTGTGGTTGTGGTTGGTGTTGTGTGTGTTTGTGTGTACGGTTGTATGTGGTTGTGTCTGTGTGTGTATGGTTGTGTGTATGGTTGTGTGTATGGTTGTGTGTGATTGTGTGTGTGGTTGTGTGTGTGGTTGTGTGTGTGGTTGTGGTTGTGTGTGGGTACTGCTGTGGCTGTGGGTGTGTTTGTGGGTATGTATGTGGGTGTGTGTGTGGTTGTGGTTGTATGGGTGTGGTTGTGTGTGGTTGTGTGTGTGGTTGTGTGTGGTTGTGTGTGGTTGTGTGTGTGATTGTGTGTGTGTGTGGTTGTGTGTGTGGTTGTGTGGTTGTGTGTGTGTGATTGAGTGTGGTTGTGTGTGTGGTTGGGTGTGTGTGTGGTTGTGTGTGGTTGTGTGTGTGTTTGAGTGTGTGTGTGGTTGTGTGTGAGTAGTTTTGAGTGTGGTTGGGTGTGGTTGTGTATGTGTGGTTGTTTATGTGGTTGTGTGTGTGGTTGTGCGTGTTTGTGTGTGTGTGGTTGTGTGTGTGGTGTGTGTGTGGTTGGGTGTGGTTGTGTATGTGTGGTTTTGTGTGTGTAGTTGTGGCTGTCATTGTGTGGTTGTGCGTGTGGTGGTGTGTGTGGTTGTGGTTATGTGTGTGGTTGTATGTGGGGTTGTGTGTGTATGGTTGTATGTGTGGTTATGGTTGTGTGTGTGGGTGGGTGTGTCTGTGTGGTTGTGTGTGTGGTTGTGTGTGTGGTTGTGGCTGTGTGTGTGGTTATGTGTGTGTGGTTGTGTGTGATCTAGAACGCCGAGCTCGAGGATTGTGAGCTATCCATCATACCATCTCAGCTACCAGATTGGTAACAAGACTGTCCCGCTACCCCCTTTCCCAACCAAGAGACTAGAATCAAGGGGACCCCTGAGTCCTGACCTCCTTGTACCATTCTATCGTACCTAAAGATTGCTTATAAAGAACGTCAAAACCTTATCTTTGTGTGGTGTACATCTGTGGGGGGGAAGTTACTCGTCTGTACGATCGCTGGAGACGGCTCTCCCCGGAGACCTCTCCCCTTGTCCTCGGCCGACCCTCCCGGTCCGTCTAACATTGGTGGCCAGCGGCGCGATCCGAATCAACGCATAATCGTACAGAGAGTAGCTCACCCCACGACGAAACCACCATGTCAACCAAAGAGAGCGGATCCACCGAGAAATTCCAGATGGAGAAATTGGAAGAGTACAGCCATCGTGAATTGAAACAATTCTGCATTGAACTAGGCATTGCTACCACCGGCCTGAGTGCCAAAGACGATTTCAAGCACGCCATTGAGTCGTGGGCAGAAACCGGGGCCGCCAGATCCCCGGACCAAAACATTGCAGCATCAGAGAGGAACACCACGGCTCACGAGGAGCGAAGAACGGGTCTCTCGCAGGAAGAGATCCAAGAGAGAGAAAAAAGCAGACTACATGAGCTAGAAATGGCACGGCTCAAAATGGAAGGCGAACTAAAATTAGCCGAACAAAAACTGAACCTAGAACATCTGCGGCTCCGAGAAGAACGGGAAGAAAAACAGAGGCAGAGAGAGCTCGAAGAAAAGAGATTAGCGTACGAACACGAGCGCAAACTGGCAGAAATAGACCTACGGAAGCAGAACAAAGAACTGGAGGTGCCCGAGCGACCGCGCACCCCGGGAGCGACAGAAAAGAAAGTCCACATCCCCAAGGATGTCGTTCGAGAGTATGTCCGAGAGGACGACATACAACAGTGGTTCAAGGCCTACGAGATCGCCATGACCTCCCACCGGATCGATCGAAGTGACTGGGGAGCCGGTCTATGGGGGAGGTTCGTCAATGAAGGCCGCGATGGCCTGTTACAGCTCCCTGACCATCTGATGTCATCCTATGACCACATGAAGGCTGCCCTCCTCACCCGATATGGGCTCACACCCGAAATGTACCGCCAGAGGTTCCGAGACTGCACCCGGATCCCGCGTACAACTTGGGTGGAATATGTCAACTATTTCAGCCGAGCCTTCGAGAGTTGGATCAAGGGAAGCCACGTAACGACCTACGAGCAACTTTTTAATCTCATGGTGTGGGAGCACCTCTCTAACAACTGCTTCGTTGAGCTCAGGCAGCACCTCCTCGACAGTAAATTGACTGACCCACGGCAACTCGCCGCCGAAGCTGACCGGTGGGAAAGCACCCGAGTGGGCCGGAGAGGGCCGCACGAACAGAACCGGAACAACCAAGGTCAGCACCGTCCCCGAGGAGGAGGAGGAGGCCAGGGACGAGGAAGAGACACCGTCCCGGACGCTCCCGCTGCCAGCACCCCGCCCCCAGCCAGCCGGGGCAACCCCCCGATGCGCCCGGGGTTCCGAGCCAATGTCACGTGTCACCGATGCCAGCGAGTCGGCCACTACGCCAATGACCCGAACTGTCCACAGAACCAAACTCCGAGACCCCGCCAGGTAGCTGCCGCCGCCCTGGGGGAGAACAAATCTCCGAAGAACAGGAAGAATACGAGCAGGAACAACCAGAGTGGGAACCAGCCGCCATGGTTCTAGCTTGCCTAGGGGGAAGAGACATGGTCCCGCGGGCTCCCCTACCCGCCAACACCAGAAAATATAGTCAGTGGGTGAACATTAATGGACGCCGGGCCGAAGCACTACATGACACGGGGGCCAGTGTGACGGCCGTCCGCTGTCACCTGGTAAAACCAGAGCAGATCCTGCCGAACATTCTCTGCCCCGTCCGTTCAGCCGACAATTCGGAGAGTCTATGTCGGATGGCCTGCGTCCCCTTCGAATGGGGAGGAGTCTCCGGCATGTTGAAGGTGACGGTCCGAGATGATGCCCCCGTGGACTGTCTCCTGGGGAATGATCTTGAGAGTTCCCCGTGGGCCGCCGTAGAAAGAAGAGAGCACCTGGGGATGTTGGGCCTCCCGGACTGGGCGTGCGTAACCACCCGGTCCATGGCCGCCCGTGCCATCCCCCGACCAGAAGAACCAGAATGGCCAGCACCTCCTCCCCCGATCGCTCCAGTAGAGGACACCGACCATACCGACCCCCCAGAGCAAACCCCCGAAGGGCTCGCTCAGCCCCAGGACCTTCCCAACCTGGCTCAGTGGCGTCAAGAAGGGGGGCCCACCCAGGAACAGTTCCGTCAAGAACAGAAGACCTGTCCCTCCCTCGAGGGACTCCGCCAGCAAGCCCTCGCCCAGAGCGCAGGGGACACCACCGGAGCCCATTGGATCTATTGGGACAATGACCTATTGTACAGTGAACAGAGAATCGCGGAGTTAGGGACCAGTCGAGTGCTGGTGGTGCCCCTCCGTTTTAGAGACTTCCTGTTAAATTTGGCCCACGATGTCCCTCTGGCTGGACACCTGGGCCAGGACAAAACCTACAGTTGCCTGGTGACCCACTTTTTCTGGCCAAAGATGAGAAACAACGTCCTCAACCACTGCCGGTCCTGCCCCACGTGCCAGGCCAGCGGGAAGAGCGGCCGCAAACTCAAAGCACCTCTGCAACCCTTCCCAGTTGTCACCACCCCGTTCGAGAGGGTGGGAATAGACATTGTGGGGCCCCTGGACCCCCGTACAGCACAAGGACATCGGTTCATCCTGGTACTGGTGGACCACGCCACCCGCTACCCCGAGGCTGTGCCCCTGCGAACTGTAACAGCCCCGGTGGTCGGCCGGGCCTTAATGGGGATCTTCTCCCGGGTGGGCTTCCCCCGAGAAGTCGTCAGCGACAGAGGCACAAACTTTATTTCGAAGTATATGAAGTCCCTCTGGCAACAGTGCGGGGTCACCTACTGATTCACGACCCCCTATCACCCTCAAGGAAACGGACTAGTCGAGCGGTTCAACCGCACGCTCAAGGGAATGATTGGGGGATTGGAAGAGCCCCTCCGTCGCCAGTGGGATGTACTACTTCCGTGCCTCCTCTTCGCCTATCGAGAAGTTCCCCAGAAGTCCCTCGGCTTTAGCCCTTTCGAACTCTTGTACGGGCACCCTGTGCGAGGGCCCCTCAGCCTAGTCAAAGAAGGTTGGGAGATGGCCCCCCTAAAGACCCCTCCAGACGTCTTCAAGTACCTCCTGACCCTACGCAATCAGACCAGGCGATTCAGAGAAATGGCGAAGGCGAACCTTGAGGCCAGTCAGGAGGACATGAAAAAATGGTACGATCAAAATGCCTCCTCCATCGAATTCGAACCTGGCCAACAAGTGTGGGTGATGTCCCCCACCGAACCATGTGCCTTGCAGGACAAGTGGACAGGGCCCTTCAAAGTGGTCGAACGCAAGAGCCCCGTCACCTATCTCATCGATATGGAATCTCCACGGAACCCCCTCCGGGTCCTCCACACCAACAGACTCAAACCCCACTTTGTGCGCTCGGAGCTCAGCCTCCTGATGGCTACAGACAGTGGAGCGGAAGAAGACTCCGAGCCTCTCCCTGATCTCCTGAAGACTCGCGAGAAAGATGGTTCCGTGGACGGGGTCTGGCTCTCCGATGCCCTTACCCCGGAACAGCGCCAAGGCAGCCGGGACCTCCTGCTGCAGTTTGCTACCTTGTTTTCCCTCACCTCAGGGGTCACCCCCTGGTGCTTGCACGACGTGGACACTGGGGACAGTCCCCCTATCAGACACCAGGCATACCGCGTACCAGATCGGGTACGGGCCTGCATCCAAGAGGAGGTATCAAAGATGCTCACGCTCGGGGTCATCGAGCCCTCGGACAGCCCCTGGGCCAGCCCGGTCGTGCTGGTCCCCAAAGCTGCTGCCCCCGGCACCACTCCTGAGCTCCGATTCTGCGTCGACTATCGGGGCTTGAATGCTGTCACCAGAACCGACGCTCATCCCATCCCCCGAGCGGATGAACTGATCGACCGCATGGGGGCTGCCCGCTACCTCAGCATCTTCGACCTGACAGCGGGCTACTGGCAGATCGGTCTCACACCCCGGGCCCAAGAACGATCTGCCTTTTCTTCCCCCAATGGCCACTACCACTTCAAAGTCATGCCCTTCGGCATGAAGAATGCCCCAGCTACCTTTCAGCGACTGGTGAACCAGGTCTTGGCGGGGCTCAAGGAGTTCAGCGCCGCCTACCTGGACGATATCGCTCTGTACAGCCGCCACTGGTCCGACCACCTCCACCACCTCCGAGAGGTCCTGCAGGCCCTCCAACGGGCCGGCCTCACAATCAAGGCCAGCAAGTGCCAAATTGGTCAGGGGTCCGTGACCTATCTCGGACACCAGGTGGGAAGCGGTCTGGTGGCCCCTCTGCAACTCAAAATCGCTGCCATCCAGTCCTGGCAGCCTCCAGTCACGCAGACCGAGGTCCGAGCCTTCTTGGGGCTCACCGGCTACTACCGGCGGTTCGTGAGGGACTATGGCAGCATTGTGGGGCCCCTCACGGGACTCACATCCAAAAACCACCCGAAGAAGGTCAACTGGACCCCAGACTGTCAAGCGGCCTTCGAGAAGCTGAAAGCCACCATGTGCACTGCCCCTGTGCTCCAGGCCCCCGACTACAGTCGGGAATTCATCGTACAAACAGATGCCTCCGACCATGGCATCGGGGCGGTCCTCTCCCAGCTGAACTCCGAGGGACTTGACCAACCGGTGGCCTTCATCAGCAGACGCCTCCTGGCCCGAGAACAGCGCTGGAGCACCATCGAGAGGGAGGCCTTCGCAGTGGTGTGGGCCCTCAAAAAGCTCCGGCCCTATCTCTTCGGTACCCACTTCCGGGTGCAAACAGATCATCGACCCCTGCAGTGGCTAATGCAGATGCGGGGGGAAAACCCCAAACTATTGCGTTGGTCCATCTCCCTGCAGGGGATGGACTTCACTGTGGAACATCGACCGGGCCAAGACCACGCCAACGCAGATGGCCTGTCACGCTTTTTCCGCCTCGACGAGGAGAGTCCCCAAGAGGATGGGTGACTCTCCCCGCCTTCAGCTGGGGGGGACGCATGTTGGACAGGCCACGTGAAGGGCTTGCTCCCTCCCCGCATGACAGGGCCCGAGCCCCGGCCCTCCAGGTGTTACCCACAGAAACAACCCGCACCCCGTCCCCAGACAGGACTCCTGCCCCCGGACCTCTCTGTATCATGGGGCCGAACCACTACCGGCTCCCTCGCCCGGCCCGGCCGCCATCTTGGACACTGCACCACGAGGCCGCGTGGCCTCAGCTCGACCCTAACCCTGGGCCTGGCCAGGCCCCGACATCCCGGCACCACCATCCACCCAGGAGGTGAACGGACCACTTGGCAGGTCGATGGGAGAAAGAAGTGTCGATGGCTCTCCCCCGCCAGGTGCCGATCGCCCCCCAGCTCCCCCGGGCGCTGGCTCCTCCCGACCTCCAAGTGCGAGGGTCCGGACATCAAAGGGCGCCAGACCTATAACTGGGGCAGCTCCAGAGCAGGAAGGCAGTTGTATCCTGGAGTCGAGAGACACCGTGAAGAACTCATCCCTGACGGACTACTGGCGCTGCCATAGCCCTGCCTTGCGAACTATCGTCCTGCCTGCTGGCGCTGCCGCGGCCTTCATCATCCTCCATCCTTGTTGGGACCTGCTGGCGCTGCCGCGGACCGTTGTAACTACCACCTTCACTGGGACCTGCTGGCGCTGCCGCGGACCATTGTAACTACCACCTTCACTGGGACCTGCTGGCGCTGCCGCGGACCGTTGTAACTACCACCTTCACTGGGACCTGCTGGCGCTGCCGCGGACCGTTGTAACTACCACCTTCACCGGGACCTGCTGGCGCCGCCGCGGCCCGTCCATCTAGAACGCCGAGCTCGAGGATTGTGAGCTATCCATCATACCATCTCAGCTACCAGATTGGTAACAAGACTGTCCCGCTACCCCTTTCCCAACCAAGAGACTAGAATCGAGGGGACCCCTGAGTCCTGACCTCCTTGTACCATTCTATCGTACCTAAAGATTGCTTATAAAGAACGTCAAAACCTTATCTTTGTGTGGTGTACATCTGTGGGGGGAAGTTACTCGTCTGTACGATCGCTGGAGACGGCTCTCCCCGGAGACCTCTCCCCTTGTCCTCGGCCGACCCTCCCGGTCCGTCTAACATCCCGAATAGAGCGCTTCGCTCTGCGGGGTTAAATCTGGCTATTGTCCCCCGCTTCAAAAGAGCTAGAATGGGCGGACGCTCTTTTTCGGTGCTAGCCGCCTCACTCTGGAATACCCTCCCCCCTTAACTCCGTTCCATCCCCAATCTTCTTCCTTTCAGGAAATGTTTGAAAACCTTCCTGTTTTCCACGGTTTAGGTCCTTCACCTCATCTGCGATTAGTATTTCTTCGCCGTTATGTTGTACCATCTCCTCAGCGCCAGGACGCCACTTTGCTGCGGCATCTGCGCGCTTTACAAAAATAAATAACATAACATAACATAACATATGTGTGGTTGTGTTTGTGGTTGTGTGTGTGTGGTTGTGTGTGTGGTTTTGTGTGTGTGGTTGAGGTTGTGTGGGTATGTGGTTGTGTGTGTGTGTGGTTGTGGTTGTGTGTATGGCTGTGTGTGTGTGGTTGTGGTTGTGGTTGTATGGGTGTGGTTGTGTGTGGTTGTGTGTGTGGTTGTGTGTGTGGTTGTGAGTGGTTGTGTATTTGATTGTGTGTGTATGTGTGTGGTTGTGTGTATGGTTGTGTGGTTGTGTGTGTGTGTGATTGAGTGTGGTTGTGTGTGTGGTTGGGTGTGTGTGGTTGTGGCTGTGTGCGGTTGTGTATGTGTTTGAGTGTTTGTGTGGCTGTGTGTGTGAGTAGTTGTGAGTGTGGTTGTGTGTGGTTGTGTGTGTGTGGTTGTTTATGTGGTTGTGTGTGTGGTTGTGTGTGTTTGTATGTGTGGTTGTGTGTGTGGTTGTGTGTGTGGTGTGTGTGTGGTTGGGTGTGGTTGTGTGTGTATGTGGTTTTGTGTGTGTGGTTGTGGCTGTGGTTGTGTGGTTGTGCGTGTGGTTGTGGTTATGTGTGTGGTTGTATGTGGGGTTGTGTCTGTAATTGAGTGTGGTTGTGTGTGTGTTTTTGTGTGTGGTTGTGGTTGTGTGTGTGTGGTTGTATGTGTGGTTGTGTGTGTGTATGGTTGTATGTGTGGTTGTGGTTGTGGGTACAGTTGTAGGTGAGGGTGTGGTTGTGTGTGGGTGCGGTTGTGGGTACAGGTGTGGTTGAGTGTGTGTATGCGTGGTTGGGTGTGGTTGTGTATGTGGTTGTGTGTGGTTGTGGCTGTGTGTGTGATTGTGTGTGTGTGGTTGTGTGTGTGGTTGTGTTTGTGGTTGTGTGTGTGTATGGTTGTGTGTGTGATTGTGTGTGTGTATGGTTGTGGTTGTGTGTGGTTGTATGTGTGGTTGTGTGTGTGTGTGGTTATTGTTGTGTGTGTGGTTGTGTGTGTATGGTTGTGTGTGTGGTTGTGTGTGGTTGTGGTTGTGTGTGTCTGATTGTGTGGTTGTGTGTATGTGTGTAGTTGTGTGTGTGGTTGTGGGTATGGTTGTGTGTGGTTGGGTGTGAGTGGTTGTGTGTGTGGTTGGGTGTGGTTGTGTGTTTGTTTGTGTGTGTGGTTGTGGTTGTGTGGTTGGGAGGTGTTGTGTGTGTGTGTGGTTGTGTGTGTGGTTGTGGTTGTGTGTGTGGTTGTGTGTTTGGTTATGTGTGTGTGAGTGGTTGTGGTTGTGTGTGTGGTTGTTGGTGTGGTTGTGTGGTTGGATGTGGTTGTGGTTGTGTGTGGTTGTATGTGTGGTTGTGTGTGTGGTTGTGTGTGTGGTTGTGTGGTTGTGGTTGTGTGTGTGGTTGTGTATGTGGTTGTGTGTGTGGTTGTGTGTGTGTGGTTGTGTGTGTGGTTGTGTGTGTGTGTGGTTGTGTGTATGGTTGTGTGTGTGTGTGTGGTTGTGTGTGTGGTTGTGTGTGTAGTTGTGGTTGTCTGTGTAGTTGTGTGTGTGGTTGTGTGTGGTTGTGTGTGTGTGGTTGTGTAAGTAGTTGCATGTATGGTTATGTCTGTGGTTGTGTGTGTGGTTGTGTGTGTGTGTGGTTGTGTGTGTGGTTGTGTGTGGTTGTTGTTGTGTGTGTGGTTGTGGTTATGTGTGGTTGTGTATATGTGGTTGTGTTTGTGGTTGTGTGTGTGCGGTTGTGTGTGTGGTTGTGTGTGTGGTTGAGGTTGTGTGGGTCTGTGGTAGTGTGTGTGTGGTTGTGCGTGTGGCTGTGTGTGTGGTTGTGGTTGTATGGGTGTGGTTGTGTGTGGTTGTGTGTGTGGTTGTGTGTGGTTGTGTGTGGTTGTGTGTGTGATTGTGTGTGTGTGTGGTTGTGTGTGTGTGGTTGTGTGGTTGTGTGTGTGTGTGATTGAGTGTGGTTGTATGTGTGGTTTGGGTGTGTGTGTGGTTGTGGTTGTGTGTGGTTGTGTGTGTGTTTGAGTGTGTGTGTGGTTGTGTGTGAGTAGTTGTGAGTGTGGTTGTGTGTGTGGTGTGTGTGTGGTTGGGTGTGGTTATGGGTGTGTGGTTTTGTGTGTGTGGTTGTGGCTGTGGTTGTGTGGTTGTGCGTGTGGTGGTGTGTGTGGTTGTGGTTATGTGTGTGGTTGTATGTGGGGTTGTGTGTGTATGGTTGTATGTGTGGTTGTGGTTGTGTGTGTGGGTGTGTGTGTCTGTGTGGTCGTGTGTGTGTGGTTGTGTGTGTGGTTGTGGCTGTGTGTGTGGTTATGTGTGTGTGGTTGTGTGTGATTGTGTGGGTGTGGTTGTGACTGTGTGCTTTTGTGTGTGTGTGTGGTTGTGTGTGTGGTTTTGTGCGTGGTTGTATATGTGGTTGTGTGTGTGTGGTTGTGTGTGTGGTTGTGTGTGGTTGTGTGTGATTGTGTGTGGGTGTGTGTGGTTGTGTGTATGGATGTGTGTGTGGTTGAGTTTGTGTGGTTGTGTGTGGTTGTGTGTACGGTTGTATGTGGTTGTGTCTGTGTGTGTATGGTTGTGTGAATGGTTGTGTGTGATTGTGTGTGTGGTTGTATGTGTGGTTGTATGTGTGGTTGTGGTTGTGTGTGTGGTTGTGTGTGTGGTTGTGGTTGTGTGTGGGTACTGTCGTGGCTGTGGGTGTGGTTGTGGGTGTGTATGTGGATGTGTGGTTGTGTGTGTGGTTGTGTGTGTTGTTGTGTGTGTGGTTGTGTGTGTGGTTGTGTGTGTATGTGTGGCTGTGTGTGTATGGTTCTGTGTGTGGCTGTGTGTGTGGTTGTGAGTGGTTGTGTGTGTGATTGTGTGTGTATGTGTGTGGTTGTGTGTGTGTGGTTGTGGTTGTATGCGGTTGTGTGTGTGTTTGAGTGTTTGTGTGGTTGTGTGTGTGAGTAGTTGTGAGTGTGGTTGTGTGTGGTTGTGTGTATGTGGTTGTTTATGTGGTTGTGTGTGTGGTTGTGTGTGTTTGTATGTGTGGTTGTGTGTGTGTGGTTGTGTGTGTGGTGTGTGTGTGGTTGGGTGTGGTTGTGTGTGTGTGTTTTTGTGTGTGTGGTTGTGGCTGTGGTTGTGTGGTTGTGCGTGTGGTTGTGGTTATATGTGTGGTTGTATGTGGGGTTGTGTCTGTGATTGTGTGGTTGTGTGTGTGTTTTTGTGTGTGGTTGTGGTTGTGTGTGTGTGGTTATATGTGTGGTTGTGTGTGTATGGATGTATGTGTGGTTGTGGTTGTGTGTGTGTAGTTGTGTGTATGTGGGTGTGGTTGTGGGTGCAGTTGTAGGTGAGGGTGTGGTTGTGTGTGGGTGCGGTTGTGGGTACAGGTGTGGTTGAGTGTGTGTATGCGTGGTTGGGTGTGGTTGTGTTTGTGGTTGTGGCTGTGTGTGTGTGATTGTGTGTGTGTGGTTGTGTGTGTGTGGTTGTGTGTGTGTATGGTTGTGTGTGAGATTGTGTGTGTGTGTGGTTGTGGTTGTGTGTGGTTGTATGTGTGGTTGTGTGTGGTTATTGTTGTGTGTGTGGTTGTGTGTGTATGGTTTTGTGTGTGGTTGTGTGTGTGTTTGGTTGTGTGTGTGGTTGTGTGTGGTTGTGGTTGTGTGTGTCTGATTGTGTGGTTATGTGTATGTGTGTAGTTGTGTGTGTGGTTGTGGGTATGGCTGTGTGTGGTTGGGTGTGAGTGGTTGTGTGTGTGGTTGGGTGTGGTTGGGTATTTGTTTGTGTGTGTGGTTGTGGTTGTGTGGTTGGGAGGTGTTGTGTGTGTGTGTGTGGTTGTGTGTGTGGTTGTGGTTGTGTGTGTGGTTGTGTGTTTGGTTATGAGTGTGTGAGTGGTTGTGGTTGTGTGTATGGTTGTTGGTGTGGTTGTGTGGTTGGATGTGGTTGTGTGTGGTTGTGTATGTGGTTGTGTGTGTGGTTGTGTGTGTGGTTGTGTGGTTATGGTTGTGTGTGTGGTTGTGTATGTGGTTGTGTGTGTGGTTGTGTGTGTGTGGCTGTGTGTGTGGTTGTGTGTGTGTGGTTGTGTGTATGGTTGTGTGTGTGTGTGTGTGGTTGTGTGTGTGGTTGTGTGTGTAGTTGTGGTTGTGTGTGTGGTTGTGTTTGGTTGTGTGTGTGAGATTGTGTGTGTGATTGTGTGTGTGTGTGTGGTTGAGTGTGAGGTTGTGTGCATATTTGTGTATGGTTGTATGTGTGGTCATGTGTGTGTGGTTATTGTTGTGTGTATGGTTGTGTGTGTGATTGTGTGTGTATTTGGTTGAGTGTGTGGTTGTGTGTGTGGTTATGTGTGGTTGTGGTTGTGTGTCTGATTGTGTGGTTCTGTGTATGTGTTTACTTGTGTGTGTGGTTGTGGGTATGGTTGTGTGTGTGTGGTTGTGTGTGTGGTTGTGTGTTTGTGTGTGTGGCTGTGTGGTTAAGTGTTTGTGTGTGGTTGTGTGTGATTGTATGTGTGGTTGTGTGTGGTTATGGTTGTGTGTGGTTGTGTGTGTGGTTGTGTGTGTGGTTGTGTGTGGTTGTGTGTGTGGTTGTGTGTGTGGCTGTGTGTGTATGGTTGTATGTGTGGTTGTATGTGTGTGTGGTTGTGGTTGTGTGTGTGTGTGTGGTTATGGGTGCGGTTGTAGGTGAGGGTGTGGTTGTGTGTGGGTGCGGTTGTGGGTACAGGTGTGGTTGTGGGTGTGTGTATGTGTGGTTGAGTGTGGTTGTGTATGTGGTTGTGTGTGGTTGTGGCTGTGTGTGATTGTGTGTGTGGTTGTGTGTGTGTGGTTTTGTGTGTGGTTGTGTGTGTGGTTGTGTGTGTGTGTGGTTGTGTGTGCGTGTGATAGTGGGTGTGGCTGTGTGGGTGTGGTTGTGTGTGTGTGTGGTTGTTTGTGTGGTTGTGTATGTAGTTGTGGTTGCATGTGTGTTTGTGTGTGTGGTTGTGGTTGTGCATGGGTGCGGGTGTGGCTGTGGGTGTGGTTGTGTGTGTGTGTGTGGATATTTGGCTGTGTGTGGTTGTGTGTGTGTTTATGTGTGTGATTGTGTGAGTGGTTGTGTGTGTGGTTGTGTGTGTATGGTTGTGTGTGCAGTTGTGTGTGTGGTTGTGTGTGTGGTTGTATGTGTTGTTATGTGTGTGGGTTTGGTTGTGTGTGTAGTTGGGAATGTGTGTGTGTGGTTGTGGTTGTGTATGTGTGGTTGTGTGTGTGTGGTTGTGCATGTGTGGTTGTGTGTGTGTGTGGTTGTGGTTGTGTGTGGGTGTGATTGTGGGTTTGGTTGTGTGGGTGTGATTGTTTGTGTGGTTGTGTGTGTGTGGTTATGTGTGTGGTTGTGTGTGTGGTTGTGTGTGTGTGGTGTGTATGTGGTTGTGGGTGTGGTTGGGTGGTTGTGTGTGTGGTTGTGTGTGTGTGGTTGTTTGTGTGGTTGTGTGTTTGTGGTTGTGTGTGTGGTTGTGTGTGTGGTTGTGTGTGTGTGGTTGTGTATGTGGTTGTGTGTGGTTGTGGTTGTGTGTGTGTGTGGTTGTGGGTGCGGTTGTAGGTGAGGTTGTGGTTGTGTGTGGGTACAATTGTGGGTACAGGTGTGGTTGTGGGTATGTGTATGTGTGGTTGGGTGTGGTTGTGTATGTGGCTGTGTGTGGTTATGTGTGGTTGTGTGTGTGGTTGTGGTTATATGCATGTGTGGTTGTGTATGTGTTTGAGTGTGTGTGTGGTTGTGTGTGTGGTTGTGTGTGTGTGGCTGTGTGTGTGGTTGTGTGTGTGTGGTTGTGTGTATGGTTGTGTGTGTGTGTGTGGTTGTGTGTGTGGTTGTGTGTGTAGTTGTGGTTGTGTGTGTGGTATTGTTTGGTTGTGTGTGTGAGATTGTGTGTGTGATTGTGTGTGTGTGTGTGGTTGAGTGTGAGGTTGTGTGCATATTTGTGTATGGTTGTATGTGTGGTCATGTGTATGTGGTTATTGTTGTGTGTATGGTTGTGTGTGTGATTGTGTGTGTATTTGGTTGAGTGTGTGGTTGTGTGTGTGGTTATATGTGGTTGTGGTTGTGTGTCTGATTGTGTGGTTCTGTGTATGTGTTTACTTGTGTGTGTGGTTGTGGGTATGGTTGTGTGTGTGTGGTTGTGTGTGTGGTTGTGTGTTTGTGTGTGTGGCTGTGTGGTTAAGTGTTTGTGTGTGGTTGTGTGTGATTGTATGTGTGGTTGTGTGTGGTTATGGTTGTGTGTGGTTGTGTGTGTGGTTGTGTGTGTGGTTGTGTGTGGTTGTGTGTGTGGTTGTGTGTGTGGCTGTGTGTGTATGGTTGTATGTGTGTGTGGTTGTGGTTGTGTGTGTGTGTGTGGTTATGGGTGCGGTTGTAGGTGAGGGTGTGGTTGTGTGTGGGTGCGGTTGTGGGTACAGGTGTGGTTGTGGGTGTGTGTATGTGTGGTTGAGTGTGGTTGTGTATGTGGTTGTGTGTGGTTGTGGCTGTGTGTGATTGTGTGTGTGGTTGTGTGTGTGTGGTTTTGTGTGTGGTTGTGTGTGTGGTTGTGTGTGTGTGTGGTTGTGTGTGCGTGTGATAGTGGGTGTGGCTGTGTGGGTGTGGTTGTGTGTGTGTGTGGTTATTTGTGTGGTTGTGTATGTAGTTGTGGTTGCATGTGTGTTTGTGTGTGTGGTTGTGGTTGTGCGTGGGTGCGGGTGTGGCTGTGGGTGTGGTTGTGTGTGTGTGTGTGGATATTTGGCTGTGTGTGGTTGTGTGTGTGTTTATGTGTGTGGTTGTGTGAGTGGTTGTGTGTGTGGTTGTGTGTGTATGGTTGTGTGTGCAGTTGTGTGTGTGGTTGTGTGTGTGGTTGTATGTGTTGTTATGTGTGTGGGTTTGGTTGTGTGTGTGGTTGGGAATGTGTGTGTGTGGTTGTGGTTGTGTATGTGTGGTTGTGTGTGTGTGGTTGTGCATGTGTGGTTGTGTGTGTGTGTGGTTGTGGTTGTGTGTGGGTGTGACTGTGGGTTTGGTTGTGTGGGTGTGATTGTTTGTGTGGTTGTGTGTGTGTGGTTATGTGTGTGGTTGTGTGTGGTTGTGTGTGTGGTTGTGTGTGTGTGGTGTGTATGTGGTTGTGGGTGTGGTTGGGTGGTTGTGTGTGTGGTTGTGTGTGTGTGGTTGTGTGTTTGTGGTTGTGTGTGTGGTTGTGTGTGTGGTTGTGTGTGTGTGGTTGTGTATGTGGTTGTGTGTGGTTGTGGTTGTGTGTGTGTGTGGTTGTGGGTGCGGTTGTAGGTGAGGTTGTGGTTGTGTGTGGGTACAATTGTGGGTACAGGTGTGGTTGTGGGTATGTGTATGTGTGGTTGGGTGTGGTTGTGTATGTGGCTGTGTGTGGTTATGTGTGGTTGTGTGTGTGGTTGTGGTTATATGCATGTGTGGTTGTGTATGTGTTTGAGTGTGTGTGTGGTTGTGTGTGTGAGTGGTTGTGGGTGTGGTTGGGTATAGTTGTGTGTGTGGTTGTGTGTGTGTGGTTGTGTGGTTGTGTGTGTGTTGTTGTGTGTGTGGTTGTGTGTGTTTGTGTGTGTGGTTGTGTGTGTGCGGTTGTGTGTGTGGTGTGTGACTGGTTGGGTGTGGTTGTGTGTGTATGTGGTTTTGTGTGTATGGTTGTGGGTGTGGTTGTGTGCGACTGGTGAACCAGGTCTTGGCGGGGCTCGAGGAGTTCAGCGCCGCCTACCTGGACGATATCGCTCTGTACAGCCGCCACTGGTCCGACCACCTCCACCACCTCCGAGAGGTCCTGCAGGCCCTCCAATGGGCCGGCCTCACAATCAAGGCCAGCAAGTACCAAATTGGTCAGGGGTCCGTGACCTATCTCGGACACCAGGTGGGAAGCGGTCTGGTGGCCCCTCTGCAACTCAAAATCACTGCCATCCAGTCCTGGCAGCCTCCAGTCACGCAGACCGAGGTCCGAGCCTTCTTGGGGCTCACCGGCTACTACCGGTGGTTTGTGAGGGACTATGGCAGCATTGTGGGGCCCCTCACGGGACTCACATCCAAAAACCACCCGAAGAAGGTCAACTGGACCCCAGACTGTCAAGCGGCCTTCGAGAAGCTGAAAGCCGCCATGTGCACTGCCCCTGTGCTCCAGGCCCCCGACTACAGTCGGGAATTCATCGTACAAACAGATGCCTCCGACCATGGCATCGGGGCGGTCCTCTCCCAGCTGAACTCCGAGGGACTTGACCAACCGGTGGCCTGCATCAGCAGACGCCTCCTGGCCCGAGAACAGCGCTGGAGCACCATCGAGAGGGAGGCCTTCGCAGTGGTGTGGGCCCTCAAAAAGCTCCGGCCCTATCTCTTCGGTACCCACTTCCGGGTGCAAACAGATCATCGACCCCTGCAGTGGCTAATGCAGATGCGGGGGGAAAACCCCAAACTATTGCGTTGGTCCATCTCCCTGCAGGGGATGGACTTCACTGTGGAACATCGACCGGGCCAAGACCACGCCAACGCAGATGGCCTGTCACGCTTTTTCCGCCTCGACGAGGAGAGTCCCCAAGAGGATGGGTGACTCTCCCCGCCTTCAGCTGGGGGGGACGCATGTTGGACAGGCCACGTGAAGGGCTTGCTCCCTCCCCGCATGACAGGGCCCGAGCCCCGGCCCTCCAGGTGTTACCCACAGAAACAACCCGCACCCCGTCCCCAGACGGGACTCCTGCCCCCGGACCTCTCTGTATCATGGGGCCGAACCACTACCGGCTCCCTCGCCCGGCCCGGCCGCCATCTTGGACACTGCACCACGAGGCCGCGTGGCCTCAGCTCGACCCTAACCCTGGGCCTGGCCAGGCCCCGACATCCCGGCACCACCATCCACCCAGGAGGTGAACGGACCACTTGGCAGGTCGATGGGAGAAAGAAGTGTCGATGGCTCTCCCCCGCCAGGTGCCGATCGCCCCCCAGCTCCCCCGGGCGCTGGCTCCTCCCGACCTCCAAGTGCGAGGGTCCGGACATCAAAGGGCGCCAGACCTATAACTGGGGCAGCTCCAGAGCAGGAAGGCAGTTGTATCCTGGAGTCGAGAGACACCGTGAAGAACTCATCCCTGACGGACTACTGGCGCTGCCATAGCCCTGCCTTGCGAACTATCGTCCTGCCTGCTGGCGCTGCCGCGGCCTTCATCATCCTCCATCCTTGTTGGGACCTGCTGGCGCTGCCGCGGACCGTTGTAACTACCACCTTCACTGGGACCTGCTGGCACTGCCGCGGACCATTGTAACTACCACCTTCACTGGGACCTGCTGGCGCTGCCGCGGACCGTTGTAACTACCACCTTCACTGGGACCTGCTGGCGCTGCCGCGGACCGTTGTAACTACCACCTTCACCGGGACCTGCTGGCGCCGCCGCGGCCCGTCCATCTAGAACGCCGAGCTCGAGGATTGTGAGCTATCCATCATACCATCTCAGCTACCAGATTGGTAACAAGACTGTCCCGCTACCCCTTTCCCAACCAAGAGACTAGAATCGAGGGGACCCCTGAGTCCTGACCTCCTTGTACCATTCTATCGTACCTAAAGATTGCTTATAAAGAACGTCAAAACCTTATCTTTGTGTGGTGTACATCTGTGGGGGGAAGTTACTCGTCTGTACGATCGCTGGAGACGGCTCTCCCCGGAGACCTCTCCCCTTGTCCTCGGCCGACCCTCCCGGTCCGTCTAACATCCCGAATAGAGCGCTTCGCTCTGCGGGGTTAAATCTGGCTATTGTCCCCCGCTTCAAAAGAGCTAGAATGGGCGGACGCTCTTTTTCGGTGCTAGCCGCCTCACTCTGGAATACCCTCCCCCCTTAACTCCGTTCCATCCCCAATCTTCTTCCTTTCAGGAAATGTTTGAAAACCTTCCTGTTTTCCACGGTTTAGGTCCTTCACCTCATCTGCGATTAGTATTTCTTCGCCGTTATGTTGTACCATCTCCTCAGCGCCAGGACGCCACTTTGCTGCGGCATCTGCGCGCTTTACAAAAATAAATAACATAACATAACATAACATATGTGTGGTTGTGTTTGTGGTTGTGTGTGTGTGGTTGTGTGTGTGGTTTTGTGTGAGGGGTTGAGGTTGTGTGGGTATGTGGTTGTGTGTGTGTGTGGTTGTGGTTGTGTGTATGGCTGTGTGTGTGTGGTTGTGGTTGTGGTTGTATGGGTGTGGTTGTGTGTGGTTGTGTGTGTGGTTGTGTGTGTGGTTGTGAGTGGTTGTGTATGTGATTGTGTGTGTATGTGTGTGGTTGTGTGTATGGTTGTGTGGTTGTGTGTGTGTGTGATTGAGTGTGGTTGTGTGTGTGGTTGGGTGTGTGTGGTTGTGGCTGTGTGCGGTTGTGTATGTGTTTGAGTGTTTGTGTGGCTGTGTGTGTGAGTAGTTGTGAGTGTGGTTGTGTGTGGTTGTGTGTGTGTGGTTGTTTATGTGGTTGTGTGTGTGGTTGTGTGTGTTTGTATGTGTGGTTGTGTGTGTGGTTGTGTGTGTGGTGTGTGTGTGGTTGGGTGTGGTTGTGTGTGTATGTGGTTTTGTGTGTGTGGTTGTGGCTGTGGTTGTGTGGTTGTGCGTGTGGTTGTGGTTATGTGTGTGGTTGTATGTGGGGTTGTGTCTGTAATTGAGTGTGGTTGTGTGTGTGTTTTTGTGTGTGGTTGTGGTTGTGTGTGTGTGGTTGTATGTGTGGTTGTGTGTGTGTATGGTTGTATGTGTGGTTGTGGTTGTGGGTACAGTTGTAGGTGAGGGTGTGGTTGTGTGTGGGTGCGGTTGTGGGTACAGGTGTGGTTGAGTGTGTGTATGCGTGGTTGGGTGTGGTTGTGTATGTGGTTGTGTGTGGTTGTGGCTGTGTGTGTGATTGTGTGTGTGTGGTTGTGTGTGTGGTTGTGTTTGTGGTTGTGTGTGTGTATGGTTGTGTGTGTGATTGTGTGTGTGTATGGTTGTGGTTGTGTGTGGTTGTATGTGTGGTTGTGTGTGTGTGTGGTTATTGTTGTGTGTGTGGTTGTGTGTGTATGGTTGTGTGTGTGGTTGTGTGTGGTTGTGGTTGTGTGTGTCTGATTGTGTGGTTGTGTGTATGTGTGTAGTTGTGTGTGTGGTTGTGGGTATGGTTGTGTGTGGTTGGGTGTGAGTGGTTGTGTGTGTGGTTGGGTGTGGTTGTGTGTTTGTTTGGGTGTGTGGTTGTGGTTGTGTGGTTGGGAGGTGTTGTGTGTGTGTGTGGTTGTGTGTGTGGTTGTGGTTGTGTGTGTGGTTGTGTGTTTGGTTATGTGTGTGTGAGTGGTTGTGGTTGTGTGTGTGGTTGTTGGTGTGGTTGTGTGGTTGGATGTGGTTGTGGTTGTGTGTGGTTGTATGTGTGGTTGTGTGTGTGGTTGTGTGTGTGGTTGTGTGGTTGTGGTTGTGTGTGTGGTTGTGTATGTGGTTGTGTGTGTGGTTGTGTGTGTGTGGTTGTGTGTGTGGTTGTGTGTGTGTGTGGTTGTGTGTATGGTTGTGTGTGTGTGTGTGGTTGTGTGTGTGGTTGTGTGTGTAGTTGTGGTTGTGTGTGTAGTTGTGTGTGTGGTTGTGTGTGGTTGTGTGTGTGTGGTTGTGTAAGTAGTTGCATGTATGGTTATGTGTGTGGTTGTGTGTGTGGTTGTGTGTGTGTGTGGTTGTGTGTGTGGTTGTGTGTGGTTGTTGTTGTGTGTGTGGTTGTGGTTATGTGTGGTTGTGTATATGTGGTTGTGTTTGTGGTTGTGTGTGTGCGGTTGTGTGTGTGGTTGTGTGTGTGGTTGAGGTTGTGTGGGTCTGTGGTAGTGTGTGTGTGGTTGTGCGTGTGGCTGTGTGTGTGGTTGTGGTTGTATGGGTGTGGTTGTGTGTGGTTGTGTGTGTGGTTGTGTGTGGTTGTGTGTGGTTGTGTGTGTGATTGTGTGTGTGTGTGGTTGTGTGTGTGTGGTTGTGTGGTTGTGTGTGTGTGTGATTGAGTGTGGTTGTATGTGTGGTTTGGGTGTGTGTGTGGTTGTGGTTGTGTGTGGTTGTGTGTGTGTTTGAGTGTGTGTGTGGTTGTGTGTGAGTAGTTGTGAGTGTGGTTGTGTGTGTGGTGTGTGTGTGGTTGGGTGTGGTTATGTGTGTGTGGTTTTGTGTGTGTGGTTGTGGCTGTGGTTGTGTGGTTGTGCGTGTGGTGGTGTGTGTGGTTGTGGTTATGTGTGTGGTTGTATGTGGGGTTGTGTGTGTATGGTTGTATGTGTGGTTGTGGTTGTGTGTGTGGGTGTGTGTGTCTGTGTGGTCGTGTGTGTGTGGTTGTGTGTGTGGTTGTGGCTGTGTGTGTGGTTATGTGTGTGTGGTTGTGTGTGATTGTGTGGGTGTGGTTGTGACTGTGTGCTTTTGTGTGTGTGTGTGGTTGTGTGTGTGGTTTTGTGCGTGGTTGTATATGTGGTTGTGTGTGTGTGGTTGTGTGTGTGGTTGTGTGTGGTTGTGTGTGATTGTGTGTGGGTGTGTGTGGTTGTGTGTATGGATGTGTGTGTGGTTGAGTTTGTGTGGTTGTGTGTGGTTGTGTGTACGGTTGTATGTGGTTGTGTCTGTGTGTGTATGGTTGTGTGAATGGTTGTGTGTGATTGTGTGTGTGGTTGTATGTGTGGTTGTATGTGTGGTTGTGGTTGTGTGTGTGGTTGTGTGTGTGGTTGTGTGTGGGTACTGTCGTGGCTGTGGGTGTGGTTGTGGGTGTGTATGTGGATGTGTGGTTGTGTGTGTGGTTGTGTGTGTTGTTGTGTGTGTGGTTGTGTGTGTGGTTGTGTGTGTATGTGTGGCTGTGTGTGTATGGTTCTGTGTGTGGCTGTGTGTGTGGTTGTGAGTGGTTGTGTGTGTGATTGTGTGTGTATGTGTGTGGTTGTGTGTGTGGTTGTGGTTGTATGCGGTTGTGTGTGTGTTTGAGTGTTTGTGTGGTTGTGTGTGTGAGTAGTTGTGAGTGTGGTTGTGTGTGGTTGTGTGTATGTGGTTGTTTATGTGGTTGTGTGTGTGGTTGTGTGTGTTTGTATGTGTGGTTGTGTGTGTGTGGTTGTGTGTGTGGTGTGTGTGTGGTTGGGTGTGGTTGTGTGTGTGTGTTTTTGTGTGTGTGGTTGTGGCTGTGGTTGTGTGGTTGTGCGTGTGGTTGTGGTTATATGTGTGGTTGTATGTGGGGTTGTGTCTGTGATTGTGTGGTTGTGTGTGTGTTTTTGTGTGTGGTTGTGGTTGTGTGTGTGTGGTTATATGTGTGGTTGTGTGTGTATGGATGTATGTGTGGTTGTGGTTGTGTGTGTGTAGTTGTGTGTATGTGGGTGTGGTTGTGGGTGCAGTTGTAGGTGAGGGTGTGGTTGTGTGTGGGTGCGGTTGTGGGTACAGGTGTGGTTGAGTGTGTGTATGCGTGGTTGGGTGTGGTTGTGTTTGTGGTTGTGGCTGTGTGTGTGTGATTGTGTGTGTGTGGTTGTGTGTGTGTGGTTGTGTGTGTGTATGGTTGTGTGTGTGATTGTGTGTGTGTGTGGTTGTGGTTGTGTGTGGTTGTATGTGTGGTTGTGTGTGGTTATTGTTGTGTGTGTGGTTGTGTGTGTATGGTTTTGTGTGTGGTTGTGTGTGTGTTTGGTTGTGTGTGTGGTTGTGTGTGGTTGTGGTTGTGTGTGTCTGATTGTGTGGTTATGTGTATGTGTGTAGTTGTGTGTGTGGTTGTGGGTATGGCTGTGTGTGGTTGGGTGTGAGTGGTTGTGTGTGTGGTTGGGTGTGGTTGGGTATTTGTTTGTGTGTGTGGTTGTAGTTGTGTGGTTGGGAGGTGTTGTGTGTGTGTGTGTGGTTGTGTGTGTGGTTGTGGTTGTGTGTGTGGTTGTGTGTTTGGTTATGAGTGTGTGAGTGGTTGTGGTTGTGTGTATGGTTGTTGGTGTGGTTGTGTGGTTGGATGTAGTTGTGTGTGGTTGTGTATGTGGTTGTGTGTGTGGTTGTGTGTGTGGTTGTGTGGTTATGGTTGTGTGTGTGGTTGTGTATGTGGTTGTGTGTGTGGTTGTGTGTGGTTGTGGTTGTGTGTGTCTGGTTATGGGTGCGGTTGTAGGTGAGGGTGTGGTTGTGTGTGGGTGCTGTTGTGGGTACAGGTGTGGTTGTGGGTGTGTGTGATTGTGTGTGTGGTTGTGTGTGTGTGGTTTTGTGTGTGTGGTTGTGTGTGTGGTTGTGTGTGTGTGTGGTTGTGTGTGCGTGTGATAGTGGGTGTGGCTGTGTGGGTGTGGTTGTGTGTGTGTGTGGTTGTTTGTGTGGTTGTGTATGTAGTTGTGGTTGCATGTGTGTTTGTGTGTGTGGTTGTGGTTGTGGTTGTGCGTGGGTGCGGGTGTGGCTGTGGGTGTGGTTGTGTGTGTGTGTGTGGATATTTGGCTGTGTGTGGTTGTGTGTGTGTTTATGTGTGTGGTTGTGTGAGTGGTTGTGTGTGTGGTTGTGTGTGTATGGTTGTGTGTGCAGTTGTGTGTGTGGTTGTGTGTGTGATTGTATGTGTTGTTATGTGTGTGGGTTTGGTTGTGTGTGTGGTTGGGAATGTGTGTGTGTGGTTGTGGTTGTGTATGTGTGGTTGTGTGTGTGTGGTTATGCATGTGTGGTTGTGTGTGTGTGTGGTTGTGGTTGTGTGTGGGTGTGATTGTGGGTTTGGTTGTGTGGGTGTGATTGTTTGTGTGGTTGTGTGTGTGTGGTTATGTGTGTGGTTGTGTGTGGTTGTGTGTGTGGTTGTGTGTGTGTGGTGTGTATGTGGTTGTGGGTGTGGTTGGGTGGTTGTGTGTGTGGTTGTGTGTGTGGTTGTTTGTGTGGTTGTGTGTTTGTGGTTGTGTGTGTGGTTGTGTGTGTGGTTGTGTGTGTGTGGTTGTGTATGTGGTTGTGTGTGGTTGTGGTTGTGTGTGTGTGTGGTTGTGGGTGCGGTTGTAGGTGAGGTTGTGGTTGTGTGTGGGTACAATTGTGGGTACAGGTGTGGTTGTGGGTATGTGTATGTGTGGTTGGGTGTGGTTGTGTATGTGGCTGTGTGTGGTTATGTGTGGTTGTGTGTGTGGTTGTGGTTATATGCATGTGTGGTTGTGTATGTGTTTGAGTGTGTGTGTGGTTGTGTGTGTGAGTGGTTGTGGGTGTGGTTGGGTATAGTTGTGTGTGTGGTTGTGTGTGTGTGGTTGTGTGGTTGTGTGTGTGTTGTTGTGTGTGTGGTTGTGTGTGTTTGTGTGTGTGGTTGTGTGTGTGCGGTTGTGTGTGTGGTGTGTGACTGGTTGGGTGTGGTTGTGTGTGTATGTGGTTTTGTGTGTATGGTTGTGGGTGTGGTTGTGTGGTTGTGCATATGGTTGTGTGTGTGGTTGTGTGGTTGTTTGTGTGGTTGTTTGTGGTTGTGTGTGATTGTGTGTGTGTGGGTGTGTGTGGTTGTGTGTGTGGCTGTGTGTGTGGTTGTGTGTGTGTGGTTGTGTGTGTGTGGTTGTGGTTGGTGTTGTGTGTGGTTGTGTGTACAGTTGTATGTGGTTGTGTCTGTGTGTATGGCTGTGTGTATGGTTGTGTGTGATTGTGTGTGTGGTTGTGTGTGTGGTTGTGTGTGTGGTTGTGTGTATGTGGTTGTGTGTGTGGTTGTGGTTGTGTGTGGGTACTGTTGTGGCTGTGGGTGTGGGTGTGGGTGTGTATGTGGATGTGTGGTTGTATGTGTGGTTGTGTGAGTAGTTGTGTGTGTGGTTGTGTGTGTGGTTGTGTGTATATGTGTGGCTGTGTGTGTATGGTTCTGTGTGTGGTTCTGTGTGTGGTTGTGTATGTATGGTTGTGTGAGTGGTTGTATGTATGGTTATGTGTGTGGTTGTGTGTGTGGTTGTGGATGTGGTTGTGTGTGTGTGTGTGGTTGTGTGTGTGGTTGTGTGTGTGTGTGTGGTTGTGGTTGTGTGTGGTTGTGTATGTGTGGTTGTGTTTGTGGTTGTGTATGAGTGGTTGTGTGTGTGGTTGAGGTTGTGTGGGTATGTGGTTGTGTGTGTGTGTGGTTGTGGTTTTGTGTGTGGCTGTGTGTGTGTGGTTGTGGTTGTATGGGTGTGGTTGTGTGTGGTTGTGTGTGTGGTTGTGTGTGTGGTTGTGAGTGGTTGTGTGTGTGATTGTGTGTGTATGTGTGTGGTTGTGTGTGTGGTTGTGTGGTTGTGTGTGTGTGTGATTGAGTGTGGTTGTGTGTGTGGTTGGGTGTGTGTGTGGTTGTGTGTGGTTGTGTGTGTGTTTGAGTGTTTGTGTGGTTGTGTGTGTGAGTAGTTGTGAGTGTGGTTGTGTGTGGTTGTGTGTGTGTGTGGTTGTTTATGTGGTTGTGTGTGTGGTTGTGTGTGTTTGTATGTGTGGTTGTGTGTGTGTGGTTGTGTGTGTGGTGTGTGTGTGGTTGTGTGTGGTTGTGTGTGTGTGGTTTTGTGTGTGTGGTGGTGGCTGTGGTTGTGTGGTTGTGCGTGTGGTTGTGGTTATATGTGTGGTTGTATGTGGGGTTGTGTCTGTGATTGTGTGGTTGTGTGTGTGTTTTTGTGTGTGGTTGTGGTTGTGTGTGTGTGGTTATATGTGTGGTTGTGTGTGTATGGATGTATGTGTGGTTGTGGTTGTGTGTGTGTAGTTGTGTGTATGTGGGTGTGGTTGTGGGTGCAGTTGTAGGTGAGGGTGTGGTTGTGTGTGGGTGCGGTTGTGGGTACAGGTGTGGTTGAGTGTGTGTATGCGTGGTTGGGTGTGGTTGTGTTTGTGGTTGTGTGTGGTTGTGGCTGTGTGTGTGTGATTGTGTGTGTGTGGTTGTGTGTGTGTGGTTGTGTGTGTGTATGGTTGTGTATGTGATTGTGTGTGTGTATGGTTGTGGTTGTGTGTGGTTGTATGTGTGGTTGTGTGTGTGTGGTTATTGTTGTGTGTGTGGTTGTGTGTGTATGGTTTTGTGTGTGGTTGTGTGTGTGTTTGGTTGTGTGTGTGGTTGTGTGTGGTTGTGGTTGTGTGTGTCTGATTGTGTGGTTATGTGTATGTGTGTAGTTGTGTGTGTGGTTGTGGGTATGGCTGTGTGTGGTTGGGTGTGAGTGGTTGTGTGTGTGGTTGGGTGTGGTTGGGTATTTGTTTGTGTGTGTGGTTGTGGTTGTGTGGTTGGGAGGTGTTGTGTGTGTGTGTGTGGTTGTGTGTGTGGTTGTGGTTGTGTGTGTGGTTGTGTGTTTGGTTATGAGTGTGTGAGTGGTTGTGGTTGTGTGTATGGTTGTTGGTGTGGTTGTGTGGTTGGATGTGGTTGTGTGTGGTTGTGTATGTGGTTGTGTGTGTGGTTGTGTGTGTGGTTGTGTGGTTATGGTTGTGTGTGTGGTTGTGTATGTGGTTGTGTGTGTGGTTGTGTGTGTGTGGTTGTGTGTGTGGTTGTGTGTGTGTGGTTGTGTGTATGGTTGTGTGTGTGTGTGTGTGTAGTTGTGTGTGTGGTTGTGTGTGTAGTTGTGGTTGTGTGTGTGGTTGTGTTTGGTTGTGTGTGTGAGATTGTGTGTGTGATTGTGTGTGTGTGTGTGGTTGAGTGTGAGGTTGTGTGCATATTTGTGTATGGTTGTATGTGTGGTCATGTGTGTGTGGTTATTGTTGTGTGTATGGTTGTGTGTGTGATTGTGTGTGTATTTGGTTGAGTGTGTGGTTGTGTGTGTGGTTATGTGTGGTTGTGGTTGTGTGTCTGATTGTGTGGTTCTGTGTATGTGTTTACTTGTGTGTGTGGTTGTGGGTATGGTTGTGTGTGTGTGGTTGTGTGTGTGGTTGTGTGTTTGTGTGTGTGGCTGTGTGGTTAAGTGTTTGTGTGTGGTTGTGTGTGATTGTATGTGTGGTTGTGTGTGGTTATGGTTGTGTGTGGTTGTGTGTGTGGTTGTGTGTGTGGTTGTGTGTGGTTGTGTGTGTGGTTGTGTGTGTGGCTGTGTGTGTATGGTTGTATGTGTGGTTGTATGTGTGTGTGGTTGTGGTTGTGTGTGTGTGTGTGGTTATGGGTGCGGTTGTAGGTGAGGGTGTGGTTGTGTGTGGGTGCGGTTGTGGGTACAGGTGTGGTTGTGGGTGTGTGTATGTGTGGTTGAGTGTGGTTGTGTATGTGGTTGTGTGTGGTTGTGGCTGTGTGTGATTGTGTGTGTGGTTGTGTGTGTGTGGTTTTGTGTGTGTGGTTGTGTGTGTGGTTGTGTGTGTGTGTGGTTGTGTGTGCGTGTGATAGTGGTTGTGGCTGTGTGTGATTGTGTGTGTGGTTGTGTGTGTGGTTGTGTGAGTGGTTATGTGTGTGGTTGTGTGCATCTGGTTGTGTGTGTGGTTGTGTGTGGATGTGTGGCTGTGTGTGTATGGTTGTGTGTGTGTGGTTGTGTGTGTGGTTGTGTGTGTGTGGTTGTGTGAGTGGTTGTATGTATGGTTATGTGTGTGGTTTTGTGTGTGGTTGTGTGTGTGGTTGTGTGTGTGTGTGGTTGTGTGTGCGTGTGATAGTGGGTGTGGCTGTGTGGGTGTGGTTGTGTGTGTGTGTGGTTGTTTGTGTGGTTGTGTATGTAGTTGTGGTTGCATGTGTGTTTGTGTGTGTGGTTGTGGTTGTGCGTGGGTGCGGGTGTGGCTGTGGGTGTGGTTGTGTGTGTGTGTGTGTATATTTGGCTGTGTGTGGTTGTGTGCGTGTTTATGTGTGTGGTTGTGTGAGTGGTTGTGTGTGTGGTTGTGTGTTCTGGCCAAAGATGAGAAACAACGTCCTCAACCACTGCCGGTCCTGCCCCACGTGCCAGGCCAGCGGGAAGAGCGGCCGCAAACTCAAAGCACCTCTGCAACCCTTCCCAGTTGTCACCACCCCGTTCGAGAGGGTGGGAATAGACATTGTGGGGCCCCTGGACCCCCGTACAGCACAAGGACATCGGTTCATCCTGGTACTGGTGGACCACGCCACCCGCTACCCCGAGGCTGTGCCCCTGCGAACTGTAACAGCCCCGGTGGTCGGCCGGGCCTTAATGGGGATCTTCTCCCGGGTGGGCTTCCCCCGAGAAGTCGTCAGCGACAGAGGCACAAACTTTATTTCGAAGTATATGAAGTCCCTCTGGCAACAGTGCGGGGTCACCTACTGATTCACGACCCCCTATCACCCTCAAGGAAACGGACTAGTCGAGCGGTTCAACCGCACGCTCAAGGGAATGATTGGGGGATTGGAAGAGCCCCTCCGTCGCCAGTGGGATGTACTACTTCCGTGCCTCCTCTTCGCCTATCGAGAAGTTCCCCAGAAGTCCCTCGGCTTTAGCCCTTTCGAACTCTTGTACGAGGTGTTGTGTGTGTGTGTGTGGTTGTGTGTGTGGTTGTGGTTGTGTGTGTGGTTGTGTGTTTGGTTATGAGTGTGTGAGTGGTTGTGGTTGTGTGTATGGTTGTTGGTGTGGTTGTGTGGTTGGATGTGGTTGTGTGTGGTTGTGTATGTGGTTGTGTGTGTGGTTGTGTGTGTGGTTGTGTGGTTATGGTTGTGTGTGTGGTTGTGTATGTGGTTGTGTGTGTGGTTGTGTGTGTGTGGTTGTGTGTGTGGTTGTGTGTGTGTGGTTGTGTGTATGGTTGTGTGTGTGTGTGTGGTTGTGTGTGTGGTTGTGTGTGTAGTTGTGGTTGTGTGTGTGGTTGTGTTTGGTTGTGTGTGTGAGATTGTGTGTGTGATTGTGTGTGTGTGTGTGTGGTTGAGTGTGAGGTTGTGTGCATATTTGTGTATGGTTGTATGTGTGGTCATGTGTGTGTGGTTATTGTTGTGTGTATGGTTGTGTGTGTGATTGTGTGTGTATTTGGTTGAGTGTGTGGTTGTGTGTGTGGTTATGTGTGGTTGTGGTTGTGTGTCTGATTGTGTGGTTCTGTGTATGTGTTTACTTGTGTGTGTGGTTGTGGGTATGGTTGTGTGTGTGTGGTTGTGTGTGTGGTTGTGTGTTTGTGTGTGTGGCTGTGTGGTTAAGTGTTTGTGTGTGGTTGTGTGTGATTGTATGTGTGGTTGTGTGTGGTTATGGTTGTGTGTGGTTGTGTGTGTGGTTGTGTGTGTGGTTGTGTGTGGTTGTGTGTGTGGTTGTGTGTGTGGCTGTGTGTGTATGGTTGTATGTGTGGTTGTATGTGTGTGTGGTTGTGGTTGTGTGTGTGTGTGTGGTTATGGGTGCGGTTGTAGGTGAGGGTGTGGTTGTGTGTGGGTGCGGTTGTGGGTACAGGTGTGGTTGTGGGTGTGTGTATGTGTGGTTGAGTGTGGTTGTGTATGTGGTTGTGTGTGGTTGTGGCTGTGTGTGATTGTGTGTGTGGTTGTGTGTGTGTGGTTTTGTGTGTGGTTGTGTGTGTGGTTGTGTGTGTGTGTGGTTGTGTGTGCGTGTGATAGTGGGTGTGGCTGTGTGGGTGTGGTTGTGTGTGTGTGTGGTTGTTTGTGTGGTTGTGTATGTAGTTGTGGTTGCATGTGTGTTTGTGTGTGTGGTTGTGGTTGTGCATGGGTGCGGGTGTGGCTGTGGGTGTGGTTGTGTGTGTGTGTGTGGATATTTGGCTGTGTGTGGTTGTGTGTGTGTGTGAGAAGTTGGCCTGGTATATGCTGTTCACTAGTTCTAGTGACCACCTTGTACCATGCCAAGCAACCCTTATGGTGTGGTTGTAAGTCAACCTTTTTGGACTAGCTGCCCTAGTGGTAGCGTAGGCTAAGCAGTCTTTGAGGCTAAACTCGTGATGCGTGTTAAGCAAGCTGTTTTACCAATAGTAACCCCCTTTTATACCAATGAAAGGACACCACACAGATATATATTCAAAATATATATGTATTTATTTCTCAAAGTAACCCCTAGTCTCTTTATGAGCACAGGAGCACAAATCGTCAAACAAGATTATCACAGAATACACAGAAGTTGCACTTTATATGGATAGGCCCTGGTGGCCACTCCAACCATATACTAAAATAGTGGTATAAGTACCACGAACAGAAAAGGGAAAAGGCCTAGGGCCTCTAGAATCGCTGGGCCTACAAGGAGCTAACGTCAGTTAGTGACCAGGAGGTCCACGGGTGGCGTGTGCAGAGCAAATAGTCACACGCGGGCTCCCATAGGTTTCAATGGGTGCGTAAAAAGTACAAAGTTACTGCAAAAGGAATCTTCCGGATGACCTAGGAACTTAAGATTTGGAACACAGGCACTAGAGATGTATTACTACACATGGGCACCGGAGTACCAGCTTTACCTCACCCACAGGAAGCGGGTGCATAGGCCTCAAAGTGCGTCGGGTTTCTTCTATCTGTTCCGTTGAGCCTGGGACAAAGATGCTGCAGGCGGTCGGTCGGGAAGAGATGCAGTGGATCCAAGAGTGGATCGGAGATGTTGAAGACCTGTAAGCAGAGGGGACAGTGTTCACAGTCACTAGCCAGTGACCAGCGTGGCACCAGGTGGGTACCAGGCGATGTCGGGTGCAAACAGGTGATGAGGGGTAGCTTGTCTCCGCAGCCACGTGGTCCCTGAAGGTCGACGACGTCCAGGAGTCGGCTCACGAGCTGTCCCACGCAGGCTCTCGCTGTCGGCGGTGTCGGCGACTTGATCGAAGCAAACAAGCCTTGGCAAAAGCAATTGCAGGAGGATTCGGAAATCAGCTGTTGGTTCTGACCAGCAAGGTCAGAGGGATTGCTCCTTTGGTGTGGAGCAAGGGCCAGTCTGGAGCAACCAGACCAGTGGTGTTTGTCGTAGATTTCGTCGCCCAGATGGCCACTAGCCAGCGGGCCAGCAACCGGTTAGGCGCGTCGAGTGGCAAAATGCAGAAGGGCCCCACGCAGATCGTGGAGATGCTGGAGGGCTCACCTTTGGTGCAGATGCTGCTCGAGGGTTGGGCTTCTCAGGACCCAAAGCACAACTTGGAGGGAGCCTCGGTTGTTGCACTGGTCAGCTTGTCGTAGTCGTTCCAAGATGGCTGGCTCCACGTGTCTCGGTGCCTCCACGGGTCTCCTCTTTTCAGGGACTGTGGATCGGGCGGTGAGAGGTCTGGAGGTCCAGGTCTTGTCAGTCTCTGGGCTCGGGCTCCGGCGGGAGGCGGCGGCAAAGCAGACGGTGATTCGCTGGATGGTGCTTGCGTTAGCAAGGTGGTCACTCCCTGACCACAGGGGAGATTTTCTTCAGTCTTCTGTGCAGCAGAATGTCGAAGTTCCCGTCTTCTTCTTAGTTTCAAGTTGATTCCAGGATGTCTGAAGTCTTAGGACACAGCTCCTACCTTTAAGCGGATTCTAGGGGCCGGACTACCTGCTAGGTCCCTCCCTATGGGTGGGACCAGGAAGGGGGGTGGTTACACCCCCAATCCTTTGTCCAGCTCGCCCCAGGCCCGGGACTGGTGTGCCCCAGGACCGGTTTGAACTGGCATATGCACCGAGGCTCCTTGTGAGCCACAGGCATGTCTGGTTTCTTTCAAGCCCTACCTGACCAATACACAAAATCCTGTCTGGGGTGGTGCACGCACCTCCCCTGGCAGGAAACTCTTTGTCCACACCTCCCAAGCTGGAAGGACTCCCAGCAGCAGGAGGGCAGACTTGTGTCTGTGGTGGTAGCATCCATTTTGTGGAGCTGAGGCTATGTCTGATTTTACCCGGGTTTCAGGTACTGTACATGTCGTGTCCCTCTAGAAGGGTGGAATGCTAACCCCGTCGCCAGAATTGGCGAGGGGTTAGTATTCCAATTCGTATGACACCTTACTCGACATGTTTTGATAAAGCCAAACCAAAGATAGCATTTAACCGCGAGGTTCATAATGCACTTAAGAGTATATGGTATGACGATATCTGGAAACAGTAGAAGGAAGTTGTTCGACCACTGCAGACAGGCTCAGCTCATGCCAGAGCACCATCTCACATGGAACCAAGCACTCTGCCTTCAGGATTGTTAAGGCCTGCCATAGGAGTGACTTATAGGTTACCAGGTGTCCCATTTAAGGTTAGGTATAGGTATACTACACCTAAGTAAGAGGTGATTACACCAACTTACCCCAGCTGAGTGATCAGCCAGTTGTGTCAGATTGTTAGGCCAAGCCTGGGGTGGCATAATACATGCTGCAGCCCCTGGCAGGCCTTGGGTACACCAATGCCCTGGGTACCTAGTGTACACTGGTACAGGGGCTGACAGGGTGATCCACTTCCAATTGGTTATGCACCTAGGGTGCATAGTTTTAATTTAGTAGAGAGAACAGCAGGCTGGGGGTCTGATTGGCAGGCCCACAGCCTCAATATGTCAAAAACCAGTGAAGCAAAAAGCAAAAATTTGGGGTGACCATAGGATAGCAGACCCTACTCTCCTACACAACCCCCCCCCAAACGCTGGGACATTAAACTAGCCTTGACCAGTCTCGTCTTCATGTCCTAAGTGGAAGTACCTGGAGAGACCATCTGCATTCCCATGGTCAGTACCTGGCCGGTGCTCCACTGTAAAGTCCATCCCCTGTAGGGAAATGGACCACCTAAGCAGTTTGGGGTTTTCACCCTTCATCTGATTTAGCCACAAGAGGGGCTTATGGTCGGTCTGAATCTTGAAGTGAGTGCCAAACAAGTATGGCCTCAGCTTCTTCAGGGCCCACACCACAGCAAAGGCCTCCCTCTCAATAGCTGACCAATTCTTCTCTCTGGGGGTCAACCTTCTGCTAATAAAAGCAATGGGTTGGTCTTGACCATCTACATTAAGTTGTGACAGCACAGCTCCCACACCCAACTCAGAAGCATCTGTTTGGACAATAAACTCTTTGGAGTAGTCAGGACTTTTCAGGATAGGTGCAGAGCACATGGCCTCCTTCAGGTCATCAAATGCCTTTTGACAGCTTACTGTCCACTGAACCTTTTTGGGCATCTTCTTGGATGTCAGATCATTAAGAGGAGTCACAATGGACCCATAGTTCTTAACAAACTTCCTGTAATACCCAGTCAAGCCCAAGAAAGCTCGAACTTGAGTCTGGGTGGTTGGAGGGGACCAATCCTTGATGGACTGTATCTTACTCTCCAGTGGTTGAACTTGGCCCCCACCTACAAGGTGGCCCAAAATACACAACCTTACTCTGCCCTATCTGGCACTTAGTAGCCTTGATAGTGAGGCCTGCCCTTTGCAGAGCCTCAAGAGCCTTCTTCAGGTGGATCAGGTGATCCTCCCAGGTGGAACTAAAGACAGCAATGTCATCAAGATATGCTGTGCAAAAGTCATCCAACCCAGTAAGGACTTGGTTCACCAGCCTTTGGAAGGTGGCAGGTGCATTCTTCAGACCAAAGGGCATCACCACAAACTGATAATGCCCACCTGGGGTTGAGAATGCTGTTTTGGCCTTAGACTCCTCAGCTAATCTGATTTGCCAATAGCCAGCTGTCAAGTCAAATGTGCTCAAAAACTTTGCAGAAGCTAGTTTGTCTATGAGCTCATCTGCCCTTGGAATAGGGTGTGCATCTGTCCTGGTGACAGCATTGAGTCCTCTGTAGTCCACACAGAACCTCATCTCTCTCTTGCCATCTTTGGTGTGAGGTTTGGGGACCAGAACCACTGGGCTAGCCCAGGGGGCTCTCTGAGGGTTCAATGACACCTAATTCCAGCATTTTATGTACCTCAGCCTTTATACAGTCCCTGACGTGGTCAGGTTGTCTGTAAAGTTTGTTCTTTACAGGCAGACTGTCACCAGTGTCCACAACATGGGTACACCAGTCAGTTTGACTAGGTATCAAGGAAAACATATGTGAAAATGATTGTAGAACCTGTCTACATTCAGTCTGCTGATGGGCAGTGAGGTTGCCTCCAAGGGTCACTCCTTCAACTGAGCCATCTTCAGGGTTCTGAGACAACAGGTCTGGGAGAGGGTCACTCTCTTCCTCCTGTCCCTCATCTGTAGCCATGAGCAAGCCCATGTCTGCCCTGTCAACATATGCTTTAAGCCTGTTAACATGGAGTACCCTGTGGGGACTCCTGGGAGTTCCTAGGTCCACCAAGTAGGTGACCTCTCCCTTCTTTTCCAGGATTGTATGGGGTCCAGACCATTTGTCTTGGAGTGCTGCTGGGGCCACTGGCTCCAACACCCATACCTTCTGTCCTGGCTGATACTCAACCAAGACAGCCTTTTGGTCATGCCAAGCTTTCTGTAAGGCCTGGCTTGCCTCAAGGTTTTTAGATGCCTTCTCCATATACTCAGCCATCCTGGAGCGGAGACCAAGTACATAGTCCACTATGTCTAGCTTAGGCTTTTTGAGAGGTAACTCCCATCCTTCCTTCACCAAACACAGTGGGCCTCTCACAGGGTGCCCAAACAACAATTCAAAGGGGCTGTAGCCAACTCCTTTTTGTGGGACCTCTCTGTAAGCAAACAGAAGGCAGGGTAGAAGGATATCCCATCTTCGCCTGAGCTTTTCAGGTAATCCTTTGATCATACCCTTTAGGGTCTTGTTGAATCTCTCAACAAGCCCATTGCATTGTGGGTGATAAGGGGTGGTGAACTTGTAGTTGACACCACATTCCTTCCACATAGCTGTCAAGTATCCTGACATAAAGTTGGTACCTCTGTCAGATACTACCTCCTTAGGAAACCCCACTCTGGAGAATACTCCCAGCAGGGCCCTGGCCACAACAGGAGCTGTAGTGGTCCTAAGGGGAATTGCCTCTGGATACCTGGTGGCATGATCCACTACCACCAGTATAAATCTGTGCCCAGATGCAGTGGGAGGATCCATGGGACCCACTATGTCTATTCCCACTCTTTCAAAGGGGACCCCCACCACAGGTAGTGGTATTAGGGGGGCCTTTGTTGTGCCACCTGATTTGCCACTGGCTTGGCAGGTAACACAGGAGCGACAAAACTCCTTTGTATCTTCATTCATATGAGGCCAGTGAAAGTGAGGGACAAGTCTGTCCCAGGTCTTATTCTGGCCTAGGTGTCCTGCTAAAGGAATGTCATGGGCCAAGGTAAGAAGGAAGCCCCTAAATTGCAGAGGTATGACCAACCTCCTGGTAGCACCAGGCTTGGGGTCTCTAGCCTCTGAATAAAGGAGCCCTTCATCCCAATACACTTTATGGGTACCTTGAGCATTCCCAGCAGCCTCAGCAGCAGCCAGCTGTCTGAGGGGTTCAAGAGAGGGACAGGATAACTGAGCCTGCCTCAAGTCAGCCCTTGAAGGTCCCCCTGTCCCCAGAAACTCAACCTGATCAGGTTCAAGCTCTTCAGGGACAGTTCCTTCAGGGTCCTCTAGATCAGCTTCCTGGGAAGGCTGATCATCACTCTGAGGCAGGGGGGAAGGCACAGCCTTGACCCTCCTGTTCTTCTTCTTGGTAGGTGCTTGGTCCATTGTTCCAGGATCCAAGACCTGTGGTTCAGTGAGGCACTTTTTGGCCTGTGACCTGGTCACAGCAAGGACATGTGATGATATACCTAACATCTCTGCATGAGTCCTGTACTCCACTTCTGACCATAGAGAACTCTCTAGGTCATTGCCCAACAAACATTCTACTGGGAGGTCTGCACTAACCACAACCCTTTTGAGGCCAGTTACCCCTCCCCATGAGAAGTTAACAACTGCCACACTGTGTGAAGTAGTGGCATTGCTGGCATTGGTCACCAGGTAGTTCTCACCTGGTATGTACTGTCCAGGGTCCACAAAGCCTGGTGTCACCATAGTGACACTGGCACATGTGTCCCTGTAGGCTTGAGCCACTTTGTCATTAATTAAAGGAGTCTGTCTGTACTTGCCCAGGTTACTGGGGCTCACAGTCAGGGACAAATCAATGTCCCCATCACAGATCAAGACTGCCTGTGTAAGGGTTCTGTCTAAGTCAGAATCTCCTTCAGTTCCCATAGTGATTCCCACTACACCCTTTGTCTGGGGACCAACACTGCTAACAGTAGTACTGGGAGCAGGTGCCTTAGGGGCAACAGTGTTGGGGGCTCCACCCTTTTTGCAATCACTAGTCCAGTGAGTTGTATTTTTACAATGATTGCACCAGGGTTTCTTCTGACCTTCTTTCTTCTTCTTGGACTGTTGGGACCCACCCTCCTTAGCAGTAGTTTGGGGCCCTGTTGAAGACTTCTGGTCTTTAGATTTCTGATCTCCACCCTTTTGGTCTGTTTTCTTCTGATCACCCCCTTGGCCCTGGTTCTGGTTCTTTTGCTTAACCCTGGTTCTGACCCATTTGTCTGCCTTCTTTCCCAATTCTTGGGGAGAGGTCAGATCAGAGTCAACCAAGTGTTGATGCAGTTGCTGGTTTTGACAGTTATTTAAAATCTGTTCTCTCATCATCAAATTATACAATCCTGTAAAATCAGATACCTTACTTCCCAGCAACCAACCCTCCAAAGCCTTAGTGGCACATTCAATGTATTCAGACCAGTCCTGAGTCTGTGTCTTTTGGGTGTCTCTGAACATTAACCTGTACTGTTCAGTGGTTAAGCCTAACCCATCTACTAGAACACTCTTCAGGACTCTGTAGTTTCTGACATCCTCTTCTCTAACAGTGAGGAGTCTGTCTCTGCCTCTTCCCTCAAAGGAGAGCCAGAGGATTGCTGCCCACTGATCTTCAGGAACCTGCTGTACTTTGCAGGCTCTCTCAAGAGCAGTTATCCACTTGTGGATGTCATCCCCACTTTTGTAGGGGGGCACAACCTTAGACAGGTTTCTATTGTCGAAAACCCTATCTTTGTCCTTAGGGACAATGCTGCCACCAGTGGGTATAGACCCACTCTCTTTATGCTGTCTAGCCTTGCTAAGTTTCTCTTCCATCAGGGCTACTTCTAGCTCCTGCTTCCTGATCCTCAGCTGGGCCTCTTGCATCTTGGCCTCATGTTCCCTCCTCTGAGGGGTGGTCATCCTTCTCCTGGAGTGACCTTGAGAGCCTCTAGAGCCATGGGAAGCATTGGAGTCACCTGAGCGATTCCTTTGCCTTCCCAGCCCTGTGTTAAGTCCACTGGGGAGATCCAGTGGGTTGAACCCACTGTCAGTCCCCAATAGCCTTGGTTTAGCTGGGCCAAGTATAACACTTGGCACTGGGCTAGTTCTCCCTTCATCCTCACTACTGTCAGTATCCTTTTCACTCTCATCCTCTGTGGTAGGCATCCCATCTAAGGGGTGACTATTGGGAAGGGGTACTTCAGTGGCATCTTTAGAAGGGGGGCCTCCTGTTCCTGTCCCTAAGGGGGCTAACTGGGAAGCTTTCTTGAGTGCTCTCTGATTCTCATCATTCTGTAAGAGCTCTCTGAGCTCAGCAGAGTTTGGGTTCTTGGGCTGTTTAAGGCCTCTAAGAGTTGCCAAATGCCTGAGCTCATTCTGATTAAGGGTAGCAAAGCTGGATGGTGCCCTCTGGGGGTCACTCTCAACAGAGATGGGTACAGTGGACCCCTCTGCCCCGGCCATTGCTCTTAAGTGTGGGTGGATGTGTTGCAATCTACCTACACTTGGGTTTACCTACTAAACCTATCTAGTAGTTGTAGTCAGGGTGTGCTACTCCCTTTGCTCTACAACAACTAAGTTCAGTAGAACTTAAGTATATCTAATCTTGTTTTATATGTACCTACAGGTACCTATGTGATCTTTCAATTGGTAACCAAGAGATTACAATGGTAAAACACAGCAAGCTCAAATCCCACCGCTGCCACCAATGTGAGAAGTTGGCCTGGTATATGCTGTTCACTAGTTCTAGTGACCACCTTGTACCATGCCAAGCAACCCTTATGGTGTGGTTGTAAGTCAACCTTTTTGGACTAGCTGCCCTAGTGGTAGCGTAGGCTAAGCAGTCTTTGAGGCTAAACTCGTGATGCGTGTTAAGCAAGCTGTTTTACCAATAGTAACCCCCTTTTATACCAATGAAAGGACACCACACAGATATATATTCAAAATATATATGTATTTATTTCTCAAAGTAACCCCTAGTCTCTTTATGAGCACAGGAGCACAAATCGTCAAACAAGATTATCACAGAATACACAGAAGTTGCACTTTATATGGATAGGCCCTGGTGGCCACTCGAACCATATACTAAAATAGTGGTATAAGTACCACGAACAGAAAAGGGAAAAGGCCTAGGGCCTCTAGAATCGCTGGGCCTACAAGGAGCTAACGTCAGTTAGTGACCAGGAGGTCCACGGGTGGCGTGTGCAGAGCAAATAGTCACACGCGGGCTCCCATAGGTTTCAATGGGTGCGTAAAAAGTACAAAGTTACTGCAAAAGGAATCTTCCGGATGACCTAGGAACTTAAGATTTGGAACACAGGCACTAGAGATGTATTACTACACATGGGCACCGGAGTACCAGCTTTACCTCACCCACAGGAAGCGGGTGCATAGGCCTCAAAGTGCGTCGGGTTTCTTCTATCTGTTCCGTTGAGCCTGGGACAAAGATGCTGCAGGCGGTCGGTCGGGAAGAGATGCAGTGGATCCAAGAGTGGATCGGAGATGTTGAAGACCTGTAAGCAGAGGGGACAGTGTTCACAGTCACTAGCCAGTGACCAGCGTGGCACCAGGTGGGTACCAGGCGATGTCGGGTGCAAACAGGTGATGAGGGGTAGCTTGTCTCCGCAGCCACGTGGTCCCTGAAGGTCGACGACGTCCAGGAGTCGGCTCACGAGCTGTCCCACGCAGGCTCTCGCTGTCGGCGGTGTCGGCGACTTGATCGAAGCAAACAAGCCTTGGCAAAAGCAATTGCAGGAGGATTCGGAAATCAGCTGTTGGTTCTGACCAGCAAGGTCAGAGGGATTGCTCCTTTGGTGTGGAGCAAGGGCCAGTCTGGAGCAACCAGACCAGCGGTGTTTGTCGTAGATTTCGTCGCCCAGATGGCCACTAGCCAGCGGGCCAGCAACCGGTTAGGCGCGTCGAGTGGCAAAATGCAGAAGGGCCCCACGCAGATCGTGGAGATGCTGGAGGGCTCACCTTTGGTGCAGATGCTGCTCGAGGGTTGGGCTTCTAAGGACCCAAAGCACAACTTGGAGGGAGCCTCGGTTGTTGCACTGGTCAGCTTGTCGTAGTCGTTCCAAGATGGCTGGCTCCACGTGTCTCGGTGCCTCCACGGGTCTCCTCTTTTCAGGGACTGTGGATCGGGCAGTGAGAGGTCTGGAGGTCCAGGTCTTGTCAGTCTCTGGGCTCGGGCTCTGGCGGGAGGCGGCGGCAAAGCAGACGGTGATTCGCTGGATGGTGCTTGCGTTAGCAAGGTGGTCACTCCCTGACCACAGGGGAGATTTTCTTCAGTCTTCTGTGCAGCAGAATGTCGAAGTTCCCGTCTTCTTCTTAGTTTCAAGTTGATTCCAGGATGTCTGAAGTCTTAGGACACAGCTCCTACCTTTAAGCGGATTCTAGGGGCCGGACTACCTGCTAGGTCCCTCCCTATGGGTGGGACCAGGAAGGGGGGTGGTTACACCCCCAATCCTTTGTCCAGCTCGCCCCAGGCCCGGGACTGGTGTGCCCCAGGACCGGTTTGAACTGGCATATGCACCGAGGCTCCTTGTGAGCCACAGGCATGTCTGGTTTCTTTCAAGCCCTACCTGACCAATACACAAAATCCTGTCTGGGGTGGTGCACGCACCTCCCCTGGCAGGAAACCCTTTGTCCACACCTCCCAAGCTGGAAGGACTCCCAGCAGCAGGAGGGCAGACTTGTGTCTGTGGTGGCAGCATCCATTTTGTGGAGCTGAGGCTATGTCTGATTTTACCCGGGTTTCAGGTACTGTACATGTCGTGTCCCTCTAGAAGGGTGGAATGCTAACCCCGTCGCCAGAATTGGCGAGGGGTTAGTATTCCAATTCGTATGACACCTTACTCGACATGTTTTGATAAAGCCAAACCAAAGATAGCATTTAACCGCGAGGTTCATAATGCACTTAAGAGTATATGGTATGACGATATCTGGAAACAGTAGAAGGAAGTTGTTCCGACCACTGCAGACAGGCTCAGCTCATGCCAGAGCACCATCTCACATGGAACCAAGCACTCTGCCTTCAGGATTGTTAAGGCCTGCCATAGGAGTGACTTATAGGTTACCAGGTGTCCCATTTAAGGTTAGGTATAGGTATACTACACCTAAGTAAGAGGTGATTACACCAACTTACCCCAGCTGAGTGATCAGCCAGTTGTGTCAGATTGTTAGGCCAAGCCTGGGGTGGCATAATACATGCTGCAGCCCCTGGCAGGCCTTGGGTACACCAATGCCCTGGGTACCTAGTGTACACTGGTACAGGGGCTGACAGGGTGATCCACTTCCAATTGGTTATGCACCTAGGGTGCATAGTTTTAATTTAGTAGAGAGAACAGCAGGCTGGGGGTCTGATTGGCAGGCCCACAGCCTCAATATGTCAAAAACCAGTGAAGCAAAAAGCAAAAATTTGGGGTGACCATAGGATAGCAGACCCTACTCTCCTACAGTGTGTTTATGTGTGTGATTGTGTGAGTGGTTGTGTGTGTGGTTGTGTGTGTATGGTTGTGTGTGCAGTTGTGTGTGTGGTTGTGTGTGTGGTTGTATGTGTTGTTATGTGTGTGGGTTTGGTTGTGTGTGTAGTTGGGAATGTGTGTGTGTGGTTGTGGTTGTGTATGTGTGGTTGTGTGTGTGTGGTTGTGCATGTGTGGTTGTGTGTGTGTGTGGTTGTGGTTGTGTGTGGGTGTGATTGTGGGTTTGGTTGTGTGGGTGTGATTGTTTGTGTGGTTGTGTGTGTGTGGTTATGTGTGTGGTTGTGTGTGTGGTTGTGTGTGTGTGGTGTGTATGTGGTTGTGGGTGTGGTTGGGTGGTTGTGTGTGTGGTTGTGTGTGTGTGGTTGTTTGTGTGGTTGTGTGTTTGTGGTTGTGTGTGTGGTTGTGTGTGTGGTTGTGTGTGTGTGGTTGTGTATGTGGTTGTGTGTGGTTGTGGTTGTGTGTGTGTGTGGTTGTGGGTGCGGTTGTAGGTGAGGTTGTGGTTGTGTGTGGGTACAATTGTGGGTACAGGTGTGGTTGTGGGTATGTGTATGTGTGGTTGGGTGTGGTTGTGTATGTGGCTGTGTGTGGTTATGTGTGGTTGTGTGTGTGGTTGTGGTTATATGCATGTGTGGTTGTGTATGTGTTTGAGTGTGTGTGTGGTTGTGTGTGTGGTTGTGTGTGTGTGGCTGTGTGTGTGGTTGTGTGTGTGTGGTTGTGTGTATGGTTGTGTGTGTGTGTGTGGTTGTGTGTGTGGTTGTGTGTGTAGTTGTGGTTGTGTGTGTGGTATTGTTTGGTTGTGTGTGTGAGATTGTGTGTGTGATTGTGTGTGTGTGTGTGGTTGAGTGTGAGGTTGTGTGCATATTTGTGTATGGTTGTATGTGTGGTCATGTGTGTGTGGTTATTTTTGTGTGTATGGTTGTGTGTGTGATTGTGTGTGTATTTGGTTGAGTGTGTGGTTGTGTGTGTGGTTATATGTGGTTGTGGTTGTGTGTCTGATTGTGTGGTTCTGTGTATGTGTTTACTTGTGTGTGTGGTTGTGGGTATGGTTGTGTGTGTGTGGTTGTGTGTGTGGTTGTGTGTTTGTGTGTGTGGCTGTGTGGTTAAGTGTTTGTGTGTGGTTGTGTGTGATTGTATGTGTGGTTGTGTGTGGTTATGGTTGTGTGTGGTTGTGTGTGTGGTTGTGTGTGTGGTTGTGTGTGGTTGTGTGTGTGGTTGTGTGTGTGGCTGTGTGTGTATGGTTGTATGTGTGTGTGGTTGTGGTTGTGTGTGTGTGTGTGGTTATGGGTGCGGTTGTAGGTGAGGGTGTGGTTGTGTGTGGGTGCGGTTGTGGGTACAGGTGTGGTTGTGGGTGTGTGTATGTGTGGTTGAGTGTGGTTGTGTATGTGGTTGTGTGTGGTTGTGGCTGTGTGTGATTGTGTGTGTGGTTGTGTGTGTGTGGTTTTGTGTGTGGTTGTGTGTGTGGTTGTGTGTGTGTGTGGTTGTGTGTGCGTGTGATAGTGGGTGTGGCTGTGTGGGTGTGGTTGTGTGTGTGTGTGGTTGTTTGTGTGGTTGTGTATGTAGTTGTGGTTGCATGTGTGTTTGTGTGTGTGGTTGTGGTTGTGCGTGGGTGCGGGTGTGGCTGTGGGTGTGGTTGTGTGTGTGTGTGTGGATATTTGGCTGTGTGTGGTTGTGTGTGTGTTTATGTGTGTGGTTGTGTGAGTGGTTGTGTGTGTGGTTGTGTGTGTATGGTTGTGTGTGCAGTTGTGTGTGTGGTTGTGTGTGTGGTTGTATGTGTTGTTATGTGTGTGGGTTTGGTTGTGTGTGTGGTTGGGAATGTGTGTGTGTGGTTGTGGTTGTGTATGTGTGGTTGTGTGTGTGTGGTTGTGCATGTGTGGTTGTGTGTGTGTGTGGTTGTGGTTGTGTGTGGGTGTGACTGTGGGTTTGGTTGTGTGGGTGTGATTGTTTGTGTGGTTGTGTGTGTGTGGTTATGTGTGTGGTTGTGTGTGGTTGTGTGTGTGGTTGTGTGTGTGTGGTGTGTATGTGGTTGTGGGTGTGGTTGGGTGGTTGTGTGTGTGGTTGTGTGTGTGTGGTTGTGTGTTTGTGGTTGTGTGTGTGGTTGTGTGTGTGGTTGTGTGTGTGTGGTTGTGTATGTGGTTGTGTGTGGTTGTGGTTGTGTGTGTGTGTGGTTGTGGGTGCGGTTGTAGGTGAGGTTGTGGTTGTGTGTGGGTACAATTGTGGGTACAGGTGTGGTTGTGGGTATGTGTATGTGTGGTTGGGTGTGGTTGTGTATGTGGCTGTGTGTGGTTATGTGTGGTTGTGTGTGTGGTTGTGGTTATATGCATGTGTGGTTGTGTATGTGTTTGAGTGTGTGTGTGGTTGTGTGTGTGAGTGGTTGTGGGTGTGGTTGGGTATAGTTGTGTGTGTGGTTGTGTGTGTGTGGTTGTGTGGTTGTGTGTGTGTTGTTGTGTGTGTGGTTGTGTGTGTTTGTGTGTGTGGTTGTGTGTGTGCGGTTGTGTGTGTGGTGTGTGACTGGTTGGGTGTGGTTGTGTGTGTATGTGGTTTTGTGTGTATGGTTGTGGGTGTGGTTGTGTGGTTGTGCATATGGTTGTGTGTGTGGTTGTGTGGTTGTTTGTGTGGTTGTTTGTGGTTGTGTGTGATTGTGTGTGTGTGGGTGTGTGTGGTTGTGTGTGTGGCTGTGTGTGTGGTTGTGTGTGTGTGGTTGTGTGTGTGTGGTTGTGGTTGGTGTTGTGTGTGGTTGTGTGTACAGTTGTATGTGGTTGTGTCTGTGTGTATGGCTGTGTGTATGGTTGTGTGTGATTGTGTGTGTGGTTGTGTGTGTGGTTGTGTGTGTGGTTGTGTGTATGTGGTTGTGTGTGTGGTTGTGGTTGTGTGTGGGTACTGTTGTGGCTGTGGGTGTGGGTGTGGGTGTGTATGTGGATGTGTGGTTGTATGTGTGGTTGTGTGAGTAGTTGTGTGTGTGGTTGTGTGTGTGGTTGTGTGTATATGTGTGGCTGTGTGTGTATGGTTCTGTGTGTGGTTCTGTGTGTGGTTGTGTATGTATGGTTGTGTGAGTGGTTGTATGTATGGTTATGTGTGTGGTTGTGTGTGTGGTTGTGGATGTGGTTGTGTGTGTGTGTGTGGTTGTGTGTGTGGTTGTGTGTGTGTGTGTGGTTGTGGTTGTGTGTGGTTGTGTATGTGTGGTTGTGTTTGTGGTTGTGTATGAGTGGTTGTGTGTGTGGTTGAGGTTGTGTGGGTATGTGGTTGTGTGTGTGTGTGGTTGTGGTTTTGTGTGTGGCTGTGTGTGTGTGGTTGTGGTTGTATGGGTGTGGTTGTGTGTGGTTGTGTGTGTGGTTGTGTGTGTGGTTGTGAGTGGTTGTGTGTGTGATTGTGTGTGTATGTGTGTGGTTGTGTGTGTGGTTGTGTGGTTGTGTGTGTGTGTGATTGAGTGTGGTTGTGTGTGTGGTTGGGTGTGTGTGTGGTTGTGTGTGGTTGTGTGTGTGTTTGAGTGTTTGTGTGGTTGTGTGTGTGAGTAGTTGTGAGTGTGGTTGTGTGTGGTTGTGTGTGGTTGTGTGTGTGTGTGGTTGTTTATGTGGTTGTGTGTGTGGTTGTGTGTGTTTGTATGTGTGGTTGTGTGTGTGTGGTTGTGTGTGTGGTGTGTGTGTGGTTGTGTGTGGTTGTGTGTGTGTGGTTTTGTGTGTGTGGTGGTGGCTGTGGTTGTGTGGTTGTGCGTGTGGTTGTGGTTATATGTGTGGTTGTATGTGGGGTTGTGTCTGTGATTGTGTGGTTGTGTGTGTGTTTTTGTGTGTGGTTGTGGTTGTGTGTGTGTGGTTATATGTGTGGTTGTGTGTGTATGGATGTATGTGTGGTTGTGGTTGTGTGTGTGTAGTTGTGTGTATGTGGGTGTGGGTGTGGTTGGGTGGTTGTGTGTGTGGTTGTGTGTGTGTGGTGTGTATGTGGTTGTGGGTGTGGTTGGGTGGTTGTGTGTGTGGTTGTGTGTGTGTGGTTGTGTGTTTGTGGTTGTGTGTGTGGTTGTGTGTGTGGTTGTGTGTGTGTGGTTGTGTATGTGGTTGTGTGTGGTTGTGGTTGTGTGTGTGTGTGGTTGTGGGTGTGGTTGTAGGTGAGGTTGTGGTTGTGTGTGGGTACAATTGTGGGTACAGGTGTGGTTGTGGGTATGTGTATGTGTGGTTGGGTGTGGTTGTGTATGTGGCTGTGTGTGGTTATGTGTGGTTGTGTGTGTGGTTGTGGTTATATGCATGTGTGGTTGTGTATGTGTTTGAGTGTGTGTGTGGTTGTGTGTGTGAGTGGTTGTGGGTGTGGTTGGGTATAGTTGTGTGTGTGGTTGTGTGTGTGTGGTTGTGTGGTTGTGTGTGTGTTGTTGTGTGTGTGGTTGTGTGTGTTTGTGTGTGTGGTTGTGTGTGTGCGGTTGTGTGTGTGGTGTGTGACTGGTTGGGTGTGGTTGTGTGTGTATGTGGTTTTGTGTGTATGGTTGTGGGTGTGGTTGTGTGCGACTGGTGAACCAGGTCTTGGCGGGGCTCGAGGAGTTCAGCGCCGCCTACCTGGACGATATCGCTCTGTACAGCCGCCACTGGTCCGACCACCTCCACCACCTCCGAGAGGTCCTGCAGGCCCTCCAATGGGCCGGCCTCACAATCAAGGCCAGCAAGTACCAAATTGGTCAGGGGTCCGTGACCTATCTCGGACACCAGGTGGGAAGCGGTCTGGTGGCCCCTCTGCAACTCAAAATCACTGCCATCCAGTCCTGGCAGCCTCCAGTCACGCAGACCGAGGTCCGAGCCTTCTTGGGGCTCACCGGCTACTACCGGTGGTTTGTGAGGGACTATGGCAGCATTGTGGGGCCCCTCACGGGACTCACATCCAAAAACCACCCGAAGAAGGTCAACTGGACCCCAGACTGTCAAGCGGCCTTCGAGAAGCTGAAAGCCGCCATGTGCACTGCCCCTGTGCTCCAGGCCCCCGACTACAGTCGGGAATTCATCGTACAAACAGATGCCTCCGACCATGGCATCGGGGCGGTCCTCTCCCAGCTGAACTCCGAGGGACTTGACCAACCGGTGGCCTTCATCAGCAGACGCCTCCTGGCCCGAGAACAGCGCTGGAGCACCATCGAGAGGGAGGCCTTCGCAGTGGTGTGGGCCCTCAAAAAGCTCCGGCCCTATCTCTTCGGTACCCACTTCCGGGTGCAAACAGATCATCGACCCCTGCAGTGGCTAATGCAGATGCGGGGGGAAAACCCCAAACTATTGCGTTGGTCCATCTCCCTGCAGGGGATGGACTTCACTGTGGAACATCGACCGGGCCAAGACCACGCCAACGCAGATGGCCTGTCACGCTTTTTCCGCCTCGACGAGGAGAGTCCCCAAGAGGATGGGTGACTCTCCCCGCCTTCAGCTGGGGGGGACGCATGTTGGACAGGCCACGTGAAGGGCTTGCTCCCTCCCCGCATGACAGGGCCCGAGCCCCGGCCCTCCAGGTGTTACCCACAGAAACAACCCGCACCCCGTCCCCAGACGGGACTCCTGCCCCCGGACCTCTCTGTATCATGGGGCCGAACCACTACCGGCTCCCTCGCCCGGCCCGGCCGCCATCTTGGACACTGCACCACGAGGCCGCGTGGCCTCAGCTCGACCCTAACCCTGGGCCTGGCCAGGCCCCGACATCCCGGCACCACCATCCACCCAGGAGGTGAACGGACCACTTGGCAGGTCGATGGGAGAAAGAAGTGTCGATGGCTCTCCCCCGCCAGGTGCCGATCGCCCCCCAGCTCCCCCGGGCGCTGGCTCCTCCCGACCTCCAAGTGCGAGGGTCCGGACATCAAAGGGCGCCAGACCTATAACTGGGGCAGCTCCAGAGCAGGAAGGCAGTTGTATCCTGGAGTCGAGAGACACCGTGAAGAACTCATCCCTGACGGACTACTGGCGCTGCCATAGCCCTGCCTTGCGAACTATCGTCCTGCCTGCTGGCGCTGCCGCGGCCTTCATCATCCTCCATCCTTGTTGGGACCTGCTGGCGCTGCCGCGGACCGTTGTAACTACCACCTTCACTGGGACCTGCTGGCGCTGCCGCGGACCATTGTAACTACCACCTTCACTGGGACCTGCTGGCGCTGCCGCGGACCGTTGTAACTACCACCTTCACTGGGACCTGCTGGCGCTGCCGCGGACCGTTGTAACTACCACCTTCACCGGGACCTGCTGGCGCCGCCGCGGCCCGTCCATCTAGAACGCCGAGCTCGAGGATTGTGAGCTATCCATCATACCATCTCAGCTACCAGATTGGTAACAAGACTGTCCCGCTACCCCTTTCCCAACCAAGAGACTAGAATCGAGGGGACCCCTGAGTCCTGACCTCCTTGTACCATTCTATCGTACCTAAAGATTGCTTATAAAGAACGTCAAAACCTTATCTTTGTGTGGTGTACATCTGTGGGGGGAAGTTACTCGTCTGTACGATCGCTGGAGACGGCTCTCCCCGGAGACCTCTCCCCTTGTCCTCGGCCGACCCTCCCGGTCCGTCTAACATCCCGAATAGAGCGCTTCGCTCTGCGGGGTTAAATCTGGCTATTGTCCCCCGCTTCAAAAGAGCTAGAATGGGCGGACGCTCTTTTTCGGTGCTAGCCGCCTCACTCTGGAATACCCTCCCCCCTTAACTCCGTTCCATCCCCAATCTTCTTCCTTTCAGGAAATGTTTGAAAACCTTCCTGTTTTCCACGGTTTAGGTCCTTCACCTCATCTGCGATTAGTATTTCTTCGCCGTTATGTTGTACCATCTCCTCAGCGCCAGGACGCCACTTTGCTGCGGCATCTGCGCGCTTTACAAAAATAAATAACATAACATAACATAACATATGTGTGGTTGTGTTTGTGGTTGTGTGTGTGTGGTTGTGTGTGTGGTTTTGTGTGTGTGGTTGAGGTTGTGTGGGTATGTGGTTGTGTGTGTGTGTGGTTGTGGTTGTGTGTATGGCTGTGTGTGTGTGGTTGTGGTTGTGGTTGTATGGGTGTGGTTGTGTGTGGTTGTGTGTGTGGTTGTGTGTGTGGTTGTGAGTGGTTGTGTATGTGATTGTGTGTGTATGTGTGTGGTTGTGTGTATGGTTGTGTGGTTGTGTGTGTGTGTGATTGAGTGTGGTTGTGTGTGTGGTTGGGTGTGTGTGGTTGTGGCTGTGTGCGGTTGTGTATGTGTTTGAGTGTTTGTGTGGCTGTGTGTGTGAGTAGTTGTGAGTGTGGTTGTGTGTGGTTGTGTGTGTGTGGTTGTTTATGTGGTTGTGTGTGTGGTTGTGTGTGTTTGTATGTGTGGTTGTGTGTGTGGTTGTGTGTGTGGTGTGTGTGTGGTTGGGTGTGGTTGTGTGTGTATGTGGTTTTGTGTGTGTGGTTGTGGCTGTGGTTGTGTGGTTGTGCGTGTGGTTGTGGTTATGTGTGTGGTTGTATGTGGGGTTGTGTCTGTAATTGAGTGTGGTTGTGTGTGTGTTTTTGTGTGTGGTTGTGGTTGTGTGTGTGTGGTTGTATGTGTGGTTGTGTGTGTGTATGGTTGTATGTGTGGTTGTGGTTGTGGGTACAGTTGTAGGTGAGGGTGTGGTTGTGTGTGGGTGCGGTTGTGGGTACAGGTGTGGTTGAGTGTGTGTATGCGTGGTTGGGTGTGGTTGTGTATGTGGTTGTGTGTGGTTGTGGCTGTGTGTGTGATTGTGTGTGTGTGGTTGTGTGTGTGGTTGTGTTTGTGGTTGTGTGTGTGTATGGTTGTGTGTGTGATTGTGTGTGTGTATGGTTGTGGTTGTGTGTGGTTGTATGTGTGGTTGTGTGTGTGTGTGGTTATTGTTGTGTGTGTGGTTGTGTGTGTATGGTTGTGTGTGTGGTTGTGTGTGGTTGTGGTTGTGTGTGTCTGATTGTGTGGTTGTGTGTATGTGTGTAGTTGTGTGTGTGGTTGTGGGTATGGTTGTGTGTGGTTGGGTGTGAGTGGTTGTGTGTGTGGTTGGGTGTGGTTGTGTGTTTGTTTGTGTGTGTGGTTGTGGTTGTGTGGTTGGGAGGTGTTGTGTGTGTGTGTGGTTGTGTGTGTGGTTGTGGTTGTGTGTGTGGTTGTGTGTTTGGTTATGTGTGTGTGAGTGGTTGTGGTTGTGTGTGTGGTTGTTGGTGTGGTTGTGTGGTTGGATGTGGTTGTGGTTGTGTGTGGTTGTATGTGTGGTTGTGTGTGTGGTTGTGTGTGTGGTTGTGTGGTTGTGGTTGTGTGTGTGGTTGTGTATGTGGTTGTGTGTGTGGTTGTGTGTGTGTGGTTGTGTGTGTGGTTGTGTGTGTGTGTGGTTGTGTGTATGGTTGTGTGTGTGTGTGTGGTTGTGTGTGTGGTTGTGTGTGTAGTTGTGGTTGTGTGTGTAGTTGTGTGTGTGGTTGTGTGTGGTTGTGTGTGTGTGGTTGTGTAAGTGGTTGCATGTATGGTTATGTGTGTGGTTGTGTGTGTGGTTGTGTGTGTGTGTGGTTGTGTGTGTGGTTGTGTGTGGTTGTTGTTGTGTGTGTGGTTGTGGTTATGTGTGGTTGTGTATATGTGGTTGTGTTTGTGGTTGTGTGTGTGCGGTTGTGTGTGTGGTTGTGTGTGTGGTTGAGGTTGTGTGGGTCTGTGGTAGTGTGTGTGTGGTTGTGCGTGTGGCTGTGTGTGTGGTTGTGGTTGTATGGGTGTGGTTGTGTGTGGTTGTGTGTGTGGTTGTGTGTGGTTGTGTGTGGTTGTGTGTGTGATTGTGTGTGTGTGTGGTTGTGTGTGTGTGGTTGTGTGGTTGTGTGTGTGTGTGATTGAGTGTGGTTGTATGTGTGGTTTGGGTGTGTGTGTGGTTGTGGTTGTGTGTGGTTGTGTGTGTGTTTGAGTGTGTGTGTGGTTGTGTGTGAGTAGTTGTGAGTGTGGTTGTGTGTGTGGTGTGTGTGTGGTTGGGTGTGGTTATGTGTGTGTGGTTTTGTGTGTGTGGTTGTGGCTGTGGTTGTGTGGTTGTGCGTGTGGTGGTGTGTGTGGTTGTGGTTATGTGTGTGGTTGTATGTGGGGTTGTGTGTGTATGGTTGTATGTGTGGTTGTGGTTGTGTGTGTGGGTGTGTGTGTCTGTGTGGTCGTGTGTGTGTGGTTGTGTGTGTGGTTGTGGCTGTGTGTGTGGTTATGTGTGTGTGGTTGTGTGTGATTGTGTGGGTGTGGTTGTGACTGTGTGCTTTTGTGTGTGTGTGTGGTTGTGTGTGTGGTTTTGTGCGTGGTTGTATATGTGGTTGTGTGTGTGTGGTTGTGTGTGTGGTTGTGTGTGGTTGTGTGTGATTGTGTGTGGGTGTGTGTGGTTGTGTGTATGGATGTGTGTGTGGTTGAGTTTGTGTGGTTGTGTGTGGTTGTGTGTACGGTTGTATGTGGTTGTGTCTGTGTGTGTATGGTTGTGTGAATGGTTGTGTGTGATTGTGTGTGTGGTTGTATGTGTGGTTGTATGTGTGGTTGTGGTTGTGTGTGTGGTTGTGTGTGTGGTTGTGTGTGGGTACTGTCGTGGCTGTGGGTGTGGTTGTGGGTGTGTATGTGGATGTGTGGTTGTGTGTGTGGTTGTGTGTGTTGTGTGTGTGGTTGTGTGTGTGGTTGTGTGTGTATGTGTGGCTGTGTGTGTATGGTTCTGTGTGTGGCTGTGTGTGTGGTTGTGAGTGGTTGTGTGTGTGATTGTGTGTGTATGTGTGTGGTTGTGTGTGTGGTTGTGGTTGTATGCGGTTGTGTGTGTGTTTGAGTGTTTGTGTGGTTGTGTGTGTGAGTAGTTGTGAGTGTGGTTGTGTGTGGTTGTGTGTATGTGGTTGTTTATGTGGTTGTGTGTGTGGTTGTGTGTGTTTGTATGTGTGGTTGTGTGTGTGTGGTTGTGTGTGTGGTGTGTGTGTGGTTGGGTGTGGTTGTGTGTGTGTGTTTTTGTGTGTGTGGTTGTGGCTGTGGTTGTGTGGTTGTGCGTGTGGTTGTGGTTATATGTGTGGTTGTATGTGGGGTTGTGTCTGTGATTGAGTGGTTGTGTGTGTGTTTTTGTGTGTGGTTGTGGTTGTGTGTGTGTGGTTATATGTGTGGTTGTGTGTGTATGGATGTATGTGTGGTTGTGGTTGTGTGTGTGTAGTTGTGTGTATGTGGGTGTGGTTGTGGGTGCAGTTGTAGGTGAGGGTGTGGTTGTGTGTGGGTGCGGTTGTGGGTACAGGTGTGGTTGAGTGTGTGTATGCGTGGTTGGGTGTGGTTGTGTTTGTGGTTGTGGCTGTGTGTGTGTGATTGTGTGTGTGTGGTTGTGTGTGTGTGGTTGTGTGTGTGTATGGTTGTGTGTGTGATTGTGTGTGTGTGTGGTTGTGGTTGTGTGTGGTTGTATGTGTGGTTGTGTGTGGTTATTGTTGTGTGTGTGGTTGTGTGTGTATGGTTTTGTGTGTGGTTGTGTGTGTGTTTGGTTGTGTGTGTGGTTGTGTGTGGTTGTGGTTGTGTGTGTCTGATTGTGTGGTTATGTGTATGTGTGTAGTTGTGTGTGTGGTTGTGGGTATGGCTGTGTGTGGTTGGGTGTGAGTGGTTGTGTGTGTGGTTGGGTGTGGTTGGGTATTTGTTTGTGTGTGTGGTTGTGGTTGTGTGGTTGGGAGGTGTTGTGTGTGTGTGTGTGGTTGTGTGTGTGGTTGTGGTTGTGTGTGTGGTTGTGTGTTTGGTTATGAGTGTGTGAGTGGTTGTGGTTGTGTGTATGGTTGTTGGTGTGGTTGTGTGGTTGGATGTAGTTGTGTGTGGTTGTGTATGTGGTTGTGTGTGTGGTTGTGTGTGTGGTTGTGTGGTTATGGTTGTGTGTGTGGTTGTGTATGTGGTTGTGTGTGTGGTTGTGTGTGGTTGTGGTTGTGTGTGTCTGGTTATGGGTGCGGTTGTAGGTGAGGGTGTGGTTGTGTGTGGGTGCTGTTGTGGGTACAGGTGTGGTTGTGGGTGTGTGTGATTGTGTGTGTGGTTGTGTGTGTGTGGTTTTGTGTGTGTGGTTGTGTGTGTGGTTGTGTGTGTGTGTGGTTGTGTGTGCGTGTGATAGTGGGTGTGGCTGTGTGGGTGTGGTTGTGTGTGTGTGTGGTTGTTTGTGTGGTTGTGTATGTAGTTGTGGTTGCATGTGTGTTTGTGTGTGTGGTTGTGGTTGTGGTTGTGCGTGGGTGCGGGTGTGGCTGTGGGTGTGGTTGTGTGTGTGTGTGTGGATATTTGGCTGTGTGTGGTTGTGTGTGTGTTTATGTGTGTGGTTGTGTGAGTGGTTGTGTGTGTGGTTGTGTGTGTATGGTTGTGTGTGCAGTTGTGTGTGTGGTTGTGTGTGTGGTTGTATGTGTTGTTATGTGTGTGGGTTTGGTTGTGTGTGTGGTTGGGAATGTGTGTGTGTGGTTGTGGTTGTGTATGTGTGGTTGTGTGTGTGTGGTTATGCATGTGTGGTTGTGTGTGTGTGTGGTTGTGGTTGTGTGTGGGTGTGATTGTGGGTTTGGTTGTGTGGGTGTGATTGTTTGTGTGGTTGTGTGTGTGTGGTTATGTGTGTGGTTGTGTGTGGTTGTGTGTGTGGTTGTGTGTGTGTGGTGTGTATGTGGTTGTGGGTGTGGTTGGGTGGTTGTGTGCGTGGTTGTGTGTGTGGTTGTTTGTGTGGTTGTGTGTTTGTGGTTGTGTGTGTGGTTGTGTGTGTGGTTGTGTGTGTGTGGTTGTGTATGTGGTTGTGTGTGGTTGTGGTTGTGTGTGTGTGTGGTTGTGGGTGCGGTTGTAGGTGAGGTTGTGGTTGTGTGTGGGTACAATTGTGGGTACAGGTGTGGTTGTGGGTATGTGTATGTGTGGTTGGGTGTGGTTGTGTATGTGGCTGTGTGTGGTTATGTGTGGTTGTGTGTGTGGTTGTGGTTATATGCATGTGTGGTTGTGTATGTGTTTGAGTGTGTGTGTGGTTGTGTGTGTGAGTGGTTGTGGGTGTGGTTGGGTATAGTTGTGTGTGTGGTTGTGTGTGTGTGGTTGTGTGGTTGTGTGTGTGTTGTTGTGTGTGTGGTTGTGTGTGTTTGTGTGTGTGGTTGTGTGTGTGCGGTTGTGTGTGTGGTGTGTGACTGGTTGGGTGTGGTTGTGTGTGTATGTGGTTTTGTGTGTATGGTTGTGGGTGTGGTTGTGTGGTTGTGCATATGGTTGTGTGTGTGGTTGTGTGGTTGTTTGTGTGGTTGTTTGTGGTTGTGTGTGATTGTGTGTGTGTGGGTGTGTGTGGTTGTGTGTGTGGCTGTGTGTGTGGTTGTGTGTGTGTGGTTGTGTGTGTGTGGTTGTGGTTGGTGTTGTGTGTGGTTGTGTGTACAGTTGTATGTGGTTGTGTCTGTGTGTATGGCTGTGTGTATGGTTGTGTGTGATTGTGTGTGTGGTTGTGTGTGTGGTTGTGTGTGTGGTTGTGTGTATGTGGTTGTGTGTGTGGTTGTGGTTGTGTGTGGGTACTGTTGTGGCTGTGGGTGTGGGTGTGGGTGTGTATGTGGATGTGTGGTTGTATGTGTGGTTGTGTGAGTAGTTGTGTGTGTGGTTGTGTGTGTGGTTGTGTGTATATGTGTGGCTGTGTGTGTATGGTTCTGTGTGTGGTTCTGTGTGTGGTTGTGTATGTATGGTTGTGTGAGTGGTTGTATGTATGGTTATGTGTGTGGTTGTGTGTGTGGTTGTGGATGTGGTTGTGTGTGTGTGTGTGGTTGTGTGTGTGGTTGTGTGTGTGTGTGTGGTTGTGGTTGTGTGTGGTTGTGTATGTGTGGTTGTGTTTGTGGTTGTGTATGAGTGGTTGTGTGTGTGGTTGAGGTTGTGTGGGTATGTGGTTGTGTGTGTGTGTGGTTGTGGTTTTGTGTGTGGCTGTGTGTGTGTGGTTGTGGTTGTATGGGTGTGGTTGTGTGTGGTTGTGTGTGTGGTTGTGTGTGTGGTTGTGAGTGGTTGTGTGTGTGATTGTGTGTGTATGTGTGTGGTTGTGTGTGTGGTTGTGTGGTTGTGTGTGTGTGTGATTGAGTGTGGTTGTGTGTGTGGTTGGGTGTGTGTGTGGTTGTGTGTGGTTGTGTGTGTGTTTGAGTGTTTGTGTGGTTGTGTGTGTGAGTAGTTGTGAGTGTGGTTGTGTGTGGTTGTGTGTGTGTGTGGTTGTTTATGTGGTTGTGTGTGTGGTTGTGTGTGTTTGTATGTGTGGTTGTGTGTGTGTGGTTGTGTGTGTGGTGTGTGTGTGGTTGTGTGTGGTTGTGTGTGTGTGGTTTTGTGTGTGTGGTGGTGGCTGTGGTTGTGTGGTTGTGCGTGTGGTTGTGGTTATATGTGTGGTTGTATGTGGGGTTGTGTCTGTGATTGTGTGGTTGTGTGTGTGTTTTTGTGTGTGGTTGTGGTTGTGTGTGTGTGGTTATATGTGTGGTTGTGTGTGTATGGATGTATGTGTGGTTGTGGTTGTGTGTGTGTAGTTGTGTGTATGTGGGTGTGGTTGTGGGTGCAGTTGTAGGTGAGGGTGTGGTTGTGTGTGGGTGCGGTTGTGGGTACAGGTGTGGTTGAGTGTGTGTATGCGTGGTTGGGTGTGGTTGTGTTTGTGGTTGTGTGTGGTTGTGGCTGTGTGTGTGTGATTGTGTGTGTGTGGTTGTGTGTGTGTGGTTGTGTGTGTGTATGGTTGTGTATGTGATTGTGTGTGTGTATGGTTGTGGTTGTGTGTGGTTGTATGTGTGGTTGTGTGTGTGTGGTTATTGTTGTGTGTGTGGTTGTGTGTGTATGGTTTTGTGTGTGGTTGTGTGTGTGTTTGGTTGTGTGTGTGGTTGTGTGTGGTTGTGGTTGTGTGTGTCTGATTGTGTGGTTATGTGTATGTGTGTAGTTGTGTGTGTGGTTGTGGGTATGGCTGTGTGTGGTTGGGTGTGAGTGGTTGTGTGGGTGGTTGGGTGTGGTTGGGTATTTGTTTGTGTGTGTGGTTGTGGTTGTGTGGTTGGGAGGTGTTGTGTGTGTGTGTGTGGTTGTGTGTGTGGTTGTGGTTGTGTGTGTGGTTGTGTGTTTGGTTATGAGTGTGTGAGTGGTTGTGGTTGTGTATGGTTGTTGGTGTGGTTGTGTGGTTGGATGTGGTTGTGTGTGGTTGTGTATGTGGTTGTGTGTGTGGTTGTGTGTGTGGTTGTGTGGTTATGGTTGTGTGTGTGGTTGTGTATGTGGTTGTGTGTGTGGTTGTGTGTGTGTGGTTGTGTGTGTGGTTGTGTGTGTGTGGTTGTGTGTATGGTTGTGTGTGTGTGTGTGTGTGGTTGTGTGTGTGGTTGTGTGTGTAGTTGTGGTTGTGTGTGTGGTTGTGTTTGGTTGTGTGTGTGAGATTGTGTGTGTGATTGTGTGTGTGTGTGTGGTTGAGTGTGAGGTTGTGTGCATATTTGTGTATGGTTGTATGTGTGGTCATGTGTGTGTGGTTATTGTTGTGTGTATGGTTGTGTGTGTGATTGTGTGTGTATTTGGTTGAGTGTGTGGTTGTGTGTGTGGTTATGTGTGGTTGTGGTTGTGTGTCTGATTGTGTGGTTCTGTGTATGTGTTTACTTGTGTGTGTGGTTGTGGGTATGGTTGTGTGTGTGTGGTTGTGTGTGTGGTTGTGTGTTTGTGTGTGTGGCTGTGTGGTTAAGTGTTTGTGTGTGGTTGTGTGTGATTGTATGTGTGGTTGTGTGTGGTTATGGTTGTGTGTGGTTGTGTGTGTGGTTGTGTGTGTGGTTGTGTGTGGTTGTGTGTGTGGTTGTGTGTGTGGCTGTGTGTGTATGGTTGTATGTGTGGTTGTATGTGTGTGTGGTTGTGGTTGTGTGTGTGTGTGTGGTTATGGGTGCGGTTGTAGGTGAGGGTGTGGTTGTGTGTGGGTGCGGTTGTGGGTACAGGTGTGGTTGTGGGTGTGTGTATGTGTGGTTGAGTGTGGTTGTGTATGTGGTTGTGTGTGGTTGTGGCTGTGTGTGATTGTGTGTGTGGTTGTGTGTGTGTGGTTTTGTGTGTGTGGTTGTGTGTGTGGTTGTGTGTGTGTGTGGTTGTGTGTGCGTGTGATAGTGGTCGTGGCTGTGTGTGATTGTGTGTGTGGTTGTGTGTGTGGTTGTGTGAGTGGTTATGTGTGTGGTTGTGTGCATCTGGTTGTGTTTGTGGTTGTGTGTGGATGTGTGGCTGTGTGTGTATGGTTGTGTGTGTGTGTGGTTGTGTGTGTGGTTGTGTGTGTGTGGTTGTGTGAGTGGTTGTATGTATGGTTATGTGTGTGGTTTTGTGTGTGGTTGTGTGTGTGGTTGTGTGTGTGTGTGGTTGTGTGTGCGTGTGATAGTGGGTGTGGCTGTGTGGGTGTGGTTGTGTGTGTGTGTGGTTGTTTGTGTGGTTGTGTATGTAGTTGTGGTTGCATGTGTGTTTGTGTGTGAGGTTGTGGTTGTGCGTGGGTGCGGGTGTAGCTGTGGGTGTGGTTGTGTGTGTGTGTGTGTATATTTGGCTGTGTGTGGTTGTGTGCGTGTTTATGTGTGTGGTTGTGTGAGTGGTTGTGTGTGTGGTTGTGTGTTCTGGCCAAAGATGAGAAACAACGTCCTCAACCACTGCCGGTCCTGCCCCACGTGCCAGGCCAGCGGGAAGAGCGGCCGCAAACTCAAAGCACCTCTGCAACCCTTCCCAGTTGTCACCACCCCGTTCGAGAGGGTGGGAATAGACATTGTGGGGCCCCTGGACCCCCGTACAGCACAAGGACATCGGTTCATCCTGGTACTGGTGGACCACGCCACCCGCTACCCCGAGGCTGTGCCCCTGCGAACTGTAACAGCCCCGGTGGTCGGCCGGGCCTTAATGGGGATCTTCTCCCGGGTGGGCTTCCCCCGAGAAGTCGTCAGCGACAGAGGCACAAACTTTATTTCGAAGTATATGAAGTCCCTCTGGCAACAGTGCGGGGTCACCTACTGATTCACGACCCCCTATCACCCTCAAGGAAACGGACTAGTCGAGCGGTTCAACCGCACGCTCAAGGGAATGATTGGGGGATTGGAAGAGCCCCTCCGTCGCCAGTGGGATGTACTACTTCCGTGCCTCCTCTTCGCCTATCGAGAAGTTCCCCAGAAGTCCCTCGGCTTTAGCCCTTTCGAACTCTTGTACGAGGTGTTGTGTGTGTGTGTGTGGTTGTGTGTGTGGTTGTGGTTGTGTGTGTGGTTGTGTGTTTGGTTATGAGTGTGTGAGTGGTTGTGGTTGTGTGTATGGTTGTTGGTGTGGTTGTGTGGTTGGATGTGGTTGTGTGTGGTTGTGTATGTGGTTGTGTGTGTGGTTGTGTGCGTGGTTGTGTGGTTATGGTTGTGTGTGTGGTTGTGTATGTGGTTGTGTGTGTGGTTGTGTGTGTGTGGTTGTGTGTGTGGTTGTGTGTGTGTGGTTGTGTGTATGGTTGTGTGTGTGTGTGTGGTTGTGTGTGTGGTTGTGTGTGTAGTTGTGGTTGTGTGTGTGTGGTTGTGTTTGGTTGTGTGTGTGAGATTGTGTGTGTGATTGTGTGTGTGTGTGTGGTTGAGTGTGAGGTTGTGTGCATATTTGTGTATGGTTGTATGTGTGGTCATGTGTGTGTGGTTATTGTTGTGTGTATGGTTGTGTGTGTGATTGTGTGTGTATTTGGTTGAGTGTGTGGTTGTGTGTGTGGTTATGTGTGGTTGTGGTTGTGTGTCTGATTGTGTGGTTCTGTGTATGTGTTTACTTGTGTGTGTGGTTGTGGGTATGGTTGTGTGTGTGTGGTTGTGTGTGTGGTTGTGTGTTTGTGTGTGTGGCTGTGTGGTTAAGTGTTTGTGTGTGGTTGTGTGTGATTGTATGTGTGGTTGTGTGTGGTTATGGTTGTGTGTGGTTGTGTGTGTGGTTGTGTGTGTGGTTGTGTGTGGTTGTGTGTGTGGTTGTGTGTGTGGCTGTGTGTGTATGGTTGTATGTGTGGTTGTATGTGTGTGTGGTTGTGGTTGTGTGTGTGTGTGTGGTTATGGGTGCGGTTGTAGGTGAGGGTGTGGTTGTGTGTGGGTGCGGTTGTGGGTACAGGTGTGGTTGTGGGTGTGTGTATGTGTGGTTGAGTGTGGTTGTGTATGTGGTTGTGTGTGGTTGTGGCTGTGTGTGATTGTGTGTGTGGTTGTGTGTGTGTGGTTTTGTGTGTGGTTGTGTGTGTGGTTGTGTGTGTGTGTGGTTGTGTGTGCGTGTGATAGTGGGTGTGGCTGTGTGGGTGTGGTTGTGTGTGTGTGTGGTTGTTTGTGTGGTTGTGTATGTAGTTGTGGTTGCATGTGTGTTTGTGTGTGTGGTTGTGGTTGTGCATGGGTGCGGGTGTGGCTGTGGGTGTGGTTGTGTGTGTGTGTGTGGATATTTGGCTGTGTGTGGTTGTGTGTGTGTTTATGTGTGTGATTGTGTGAGTGGTTGTGTGTGTGGTTGTGTGTGTATGGTTGTGTGTGCAGTTGTGTGTGTGGTTGTGTGTGTGGTTGTATGTGTTGTTATGTGTGTGGGTTTGGTTGTGTGTGTAGTTGGGAATGTGTGTGTGTGGTTGTGGTTGTGTATGTGTGGTTGTGTGTGTGTGGTTGTGCATGTGTGGTTGTGTGTGTGTGTGGTTGTGGTTGTGTGTGGGTGTGATTGTGGGTTTGGTTGTGTGGGTGTGATTGTTTGTGTGGTTGTGTGTGTGTGGTTATGTGTGTGGTTGTGTGTGTGGTTGTGTGTGTGTGGTGTGTATGTGGTTGTGGGTGTGGTTGGGTGGTTGTGTGTGTGGTTGTGTGTGTGTGGTTGTTTGTGTGGTTGTGTGTTTGTGGTTGTGTGTGTGGTTGTGTGTGTGGTTGTGTGTGTGTGGTTGTGTATGTGGTTGTGTGTGGTTGTGGTTGTGTGTGTGTGTGGTTGTGGGTGCGGTTGTAGGTGAGGTTGTGGTTGTGTGTGGGTACAATTGTGGGTACAGGTGTGGTTGTGGGTATGTGTATGTGTGGTTGGGTGTGGTTGTGTATGTGGCTGTGTGTGGTTATGTGTGGTTGTGTGTGTGGTTGTGGTTATATGCATGTGTGGTTGTGTATGTGTTTGAGTGTGTGTGTGGTTGTGTGTGTGGTTGTGTGTGTGTGGCTGTGTGTGTGGTTGTGTGTGTGTGGTTGTGTGTATGGTTGTGTGTGTGTGTGTGGTTGTGTGTGTGGTTGTGTGTGTAGTTGTGGTTGTGTGTGTGGTATTGTTTGGTTGTGTGTGTGAGATTGTGTGTGTGATTGTGTGTGTGTGTGTGGTTGAGTGTGAGGTTGTGTGCATATTTGTGTATGGTTGTATGTGTGGTCATGTGTGTGTGGTTATTGTTGTGTGTATGGTTGTGTGTGTGATTGTGTGTGTATTTGGTTGAGTGTGTGGTTGTGTGTGTGGTTATATGTGGTTGTGGTTGTGTGTCTGATTGTGTGGTTCTGTGTATGTGTTTACTTGTGTGTGTGGTTGTGGGTATGGTTGTGTGTGTGTGGTTGTGTGTGTGGTTGTGTGTTTGTGTGTGTGGCTGTGTGGTTAAGTGTTTGTGTGTGGTTGTGTGTGATTGTATGTGTGGTTGTGTGTGGTTATGGTTGTGTGTGGTTGTGTGTGTGGTTGTGTGTGTGGTTGTGTGTGGTTGTGTGTGTGGTTGTGTGTGTGGCTGTGTGTGTATGGTTGTATGTGTGTGTGGTTGTGGTTGTGTGTGTGTGTGTGGTTATGGGTGCGGTTGTAGGTGAGGGTGTGGTTGTGTGTGGGTGCGGTTGTGGGTACAGGTGTGGTTGTGGGTGTGTGTATGTGTGGTTGAGTGTGGTTGTGTATGTGGTTGTGTGTGGTTGTGGCTGTGTGTGATTGTGTGTGTGGTTGTGTGTGTGTGGTTTTGTGTGTGGTTGTGTGTGTGGTTGTGTGTGTGTGTGGTTGTGTGTGCGTGTGATAGTGGGTGTTACTGTGTGGGTGTGGTTGTGTGTGTGTGTGGTTGTTTGTGTGGTTGTGTATGTAGTTGTGGTTGCATGTGTGTTTGTGTGTGTGGTTGTGGTTGTGCGTGGGTGCGGGTGTGGCTGTGGGTGTGGTTGTGTGTGTGTGTGTGGATATTTGGCTGTGTGTGGTTGTGTGTGTGTTTATGTGTGTGGTTGTGTGAGTGGTTGTGTGTGTGGTTGTGTGTGTATGGTTGTGTGTGCAGTTGTGTGTGTGGTTGTGTGTGTGGTTGTATGTGTTGTTATGTGTGTGGGTTTGGTTGTGTGTGTGGTTGGGAATGTGTGTGTGTGGTTGTGGTTGTGTATGTGTGGTTGTGTGTGTGTGGTTGTGCATGTGTGGTTGTGTGTGTGTGTGGTTGTGGTTGTGTGTGGGTGTGACTGTGGGTTTGGTTGTGTGGGTGTGATTGTTTGTGTGGTTGTGTGTGTGTGGTTATGTGTGTGGTTGTGTGTGGTTGTGTGTGTGGTTGTGTGTGTGTGGTGTGTATGTGGTTGTGGGTGTGGTTGGGTGGTTGTGTGTGTGGTTGTGTGTGTGTGGTTGTGTGTTTGTGGTTGTGTGTGTGGTTGTGTGTGTGGTTGTGTGTGTGTGGTTGTGTATGTGGTTGTGTGTGGTTGTGGTTGTGTGTGTGTGTGGTTGTGGGTGCGGTTGTAGGTGAGGTTGTGGTTGTGTGTGGGTACAATTGTGGGTACAGGTGTGGTTGTGGGTATGTGTATGTGTGGTTGGGTGTGGTTGTGTATGTGGCTGTGTGTGGTTATGTGTGGTTGTGTGTGTGGTTGTGGTTATATGCATGTGTGGTTGTATATGTGTTTGAGTGTGTGTGTGGTTGTGTGTGTGAGTGGTTGTGGGTGTGGTTGGGTATAGTTGTGTGTGTGGTTGTGTGTGTGTGGTTGTGTGGTTGTGTGTGTGTTGTTGTGTGTGTGGTTGTGTGTGTTTGTGTGTGTGGTTGTGTGTGTGCGGTTGTGTGTGTGGTGTGTGACTGGTTGGGTGTGGTTGTGTGTGTATGTGGTTTTGTGTGTATGGTTGTGGGTGTGGTTGTGTGCGACTGGTGAACCAGGTCTTGGCGGGGCTCGAGGAGTTCAGCGCCGCCTACCTGGACGATATCGCTCTGTACAGCCGCCACTGGTCCGACCACCTCCACCACCTCCGAGAGGTCCTGCAGGCCCTCCAATGGGCCGGCCTCACAATCAAGGCCAGCAAGTACCAAATTGGTCAGGGGTCCGTGACCTATCTCGGACACCAGGTGGGAAGCGGTCTGGTGGCCCCTCTGCAACTCAAAATCACTGCCATCCAGTCCTGGCAGCCTCCAGTCACGCAGACCGAGGTCCGAGCCTTCTTGGGGCTCACCGGCTACTACCGGTGGTTTGTGAGGGACTATGGCAGCATTGTGGGGCCCCTCACGGGACTCACATCCAAAAACCACCCGAAGAAGGTCAACTGGACCCCAGACTGTCAAGCGGCCTTCGAGAAGCTGAAAGCCGCCATGTGCACTGCCCCTGTGCTCCAGGCCCCCGACTACAGTCGGGAATTCATCGTACAAACAGATGCCTCCGACCATGGCATCGGGGCGGTCCTCTCCCAGCTGAACTCCGAGGGACTTGACCAACCGGTGGCCTTCATCAGCAGACGCCTCCTGGCCCGAGAACAGCGCTGGAGCACCATCGAGAGGGAGGCCTTCGCAGTGGTGTGGGCCCTCAAAAAGCTCCGGCCCTATCTCTTCGGTACCCACTTCCGGGTGCAAACAGATCATCGACCCCTGCAGTGGCTAATGCAGATGCGGGGGGAAAACCCCAAACTATTGCGTTGGTCCATCTCCCTGCAGGGGATGGACTTCACTGTGGAACATCGACCGGGCCAAGACCACGCCAACGCAGATGGCCTGTCACGCTTTTTCCGCCTCGACGAGGAGAGTCCCCAAGAGGATGGGTGACTCTCCCCGCCTTCAGCTGGGGGGGACGCATGTTGGACAGGCCACGTGAAGGGCTTGCTCCCTCCCCGCATGACAGGGCCCGAGCCCCGGCCCTCCAGGTGTTACCCACAGAAACAACTCACACCCCGTCCCCAGACGGGACTCCTGCCCCCGGACCTCTCTGTATCATGGGGCCGAACCACTACCGGCTCCCTCGCCCGGCCCGGCCGCCATCTTGGACACTGCACCACGAGGCCGCGTGGCCTCAGCTCGACCCTAACCCTGGGCCTGGCCAGGCCCCGACATCCCGGCACCACCATCCACCCAGGAGGTGAACGGACCACTTGGCAGGTCGATGGGAGAAAGAAGTGTCGATGGCTCTCCCCCGCCAGGTGCCGATCGCCCCCCAGCTCCCCCGGGCGCTGGCTCCTCCCGACCTCCAAGTGCGAGGGTCCGGACATCAAAGGGTGCCAGACCTATAACTGGGGCAGCTCCAGAGCAGGAAGGCAGTTGTATCCTGGAGTCGAGAGACACCGTGAAGAACTCATCCCTGACGGACTACTGGCGCTGCCATAGCCCTGCCTTGCGAACTATCGTCCTGCCTGCTGGCGCTGCCGCGGCCTTCTGCATCCTCCATCCTCGTTGGGACCTGCTGGCGCTGCCGCGGACCGTTGTAACTACCACCTTCACTGGGACCTGCTGGCGCTGCCGCGGACCGTTGTAACTACCACCTTCACTGGGACCTGCTGGCGCTGCCGCGGACCGTTGTAACTACCACCTTCACTGGGACCTGCTGGCGCTGCCGCGGACCGTTGTAACTACCACCTTCACCGGGACCTGCTGGCGCCGCCGCGGCCCGTCCATCTAGAACGCCGAGCTCGAGGATTGTGAGCTATCCATCATACCATCTCAGCTACCAGATTGGTAACAAGACTGTCCCGCTACCCCCTTTCCCAACCAAGAGACTAGAATCGAGGGGACCCCTGAGTCCTGACCTCCTTGTACCATTCTATCGTACCTAAAGATTGCTTATAAAGAACGTCAAAACTTTATCTTTGTGTGGTGTACATCTGTGGGGGGAAGTTACTCGTCTGTACGATCGCTGGAGACGGCTCTCCCCGGAGACCTCTCCCCTTGTCCTCGGCCGACCCTCCCGGTCCGTCTAACATCCCGAATAGAGCGCTTCGCTCTGCGGGGTTAAATCTGGCTATTGTCCCCCGCTTCAAAAGAGCTAGAATGGGCGGACGCTCTTTTTCGGTGCTAGCCGCCTCACTCTGGAATACCCTCCCCCCTTAACTCCGTTCCATCCCCAATCTTCTTCCTTTCAGGAAATGTTTGAAAACCTTCCTGTTTTCCACGGTTTAGGTCCTTCACCTCATCTGCGATTAGTATTTCTTCGCCGTTATGTTGTACCATCTCCTCAGCGCCAGGACGCCACTTTGCTGCGGCATCTGCGCGCTTTACAAAAATAAATAACATACCATTACATAACATATGTGTGGTTGTGTTTGTGGTTGTGTGTGTGTGGTTGTGTGTGTGGTTTTGTGTGTGTGGTTGAGGTTGTGTGGGTATGTGGTTGTGTGTGTGTGTGGTTGTGGTTGTGTGTATGGCTGTGTGTGTGTGGTTGTGGTTGTGGTTGTATGGGTGTGGTTGTGTGTGGTTGTGTGTGTGGTTGTGTGTGTGGTTGTGAGTGGTTGTGTATGTGATTGTGTGTGTATGTGTGTGGTTGTGTATATGGTTGTGTGGTTGTGTGTGTGTGTGATTGAGTGTGGTTGTGTGTGTGGTTGGGTGTGTGTGGTTGTGGCTGTGTGCGGTTGTGTATGTGTTTGAGTGTTTGTGTGGCTGTGTGTGTGAGTAGTTGTGAGTGTGGTTGTGTGTGGTTGTGTGTGTGTGGTTGTTTATGTGGTTGTGTGTGTGGTTGTGTGTGTTTGTATGTGTGGTTGTGTGTGTGGTTGTGTGTGTGGTGTGTGTGTGGTTGGGTGTGGTTGTGTGTGTATGTGGTTTTGTGTGTGTGGTTGTGGCTGTGGTTGTGTGGTTGTGCGTGTGGTTGTGGTTATGTGTGTGGTTGTATGTGGGGTTGTGTCTGTAATTGAGTGTGGTTGTGTGTGTGTTTTTGTGTGTGGTTGTGGTTGTGTGTGTGTGGTTGTATGTGTGGTTGTGTGTGTGTATGGTTGTATGTGTGGTTGTGGTTGTGGGTACAGTTGTAGGTGAGGGTGTGGTTGTGTGTGGGTGCGGTTGTGGGTACAGGTGTGGTTGAGTGTGTGTATGCGTGGTTGGGTGTGGTTGTGTATGTGGTTGTGTGTGGTTGTGGCTGTGTGTGTGATTGTGTGTGTGTGGTTGTGTGTGTGGTTGTGTTTGTGGTTGTGTGTGTGTATGGTTGTGTGTGTGATTGTGTGTGTGTATGGTTGTGGTTGTGTGTGGTTGTATGTGTGGTTGTGTGTGTGTGTGGTTATTGTTGTGTGTGTGGTTGTGTGTGTATGGTTGTGTGTGTGGTTGTGTGTGGTTGTGGTTGTGTGTGTCTGATTGTGTGGTTGTGTGTATGTGTGTAGTTGTGTGTGTGGTTGTGGGTATGGTTGTGTGTGGTTGGGTGTGAGTGGTTGTGTGTGTGGTTGGGTGTGGTTGTGTGTTTGTTTGTGTGTGTGGTTGTGGTTGTGTGGTTGGGAGGTGTTGTGTGTGTGTGTGTGGTTGTGTGTGTGGTTGTGGTTGTGGTTGTGTGTGTGGTTGTGTGTTTGGTTATGTGTGTGTGAGTGGTTGTGGTTGTGTGTGTGGTTGTTGGTGTGGTTGTGTGGTTGGATGTGGTTGTGGTTGTGTGTGGTTGTATGTGTGGTTGTGTGTATGGTTGTGTGTGTGGTTGTGTGGTTGTGGTTGTGTGTGTGGTTGTGTATGTGGTTGTGTGTGTGGTTGTGTGTGTGTGGTTGTGTGTGTGGTTGTGTGTGTGTGTGGTTGTGTGTATGGTTGTGTGTGTGTGTGTGTGGTTGTGTGTGTGGTTGTGTGTGTAGTTGTGGTTGTGTGTGTAGTTGTGTGTGTGGTTGTGTGTGGTTGTGTGTGTGTGGTTGTGTAAGTGGTTGCATGTATGGTTATGTGTGTGGTTGTGTGTGTGGTTGTGTGTGTGTGTGGTTGTGTGTGTGGTTGTGTGTGGTTGTTGTTGTGTGTGTGGTTGTGGTTATGTGTGGTTGTGTATATGTGGTTGTGTTTGTGGTTGTGTGTGTGTGGTTGTGTGTGTGGTTGTGTGTGTGGTTGAGGTTGTGTGGGTCTGTGGTAGTGTGTGTGTGGTTGTGCGTGTGGCTGTGTGTGTGGTTGTGGTTGTATGGGTGTGGTTGTGTGTGGTTGTGTGTGTGGTTGTGTGTGGTTGTGTGTGGTTGTGTGTGTGATTGTGTGTGTGTGTGGTTGTGTGTGTGTGGTTGTGTGGTTGTGTGTGTGTGTGATTGAGTGTGGTGTATGTGTGGTTTGGGTGTGTGTGTGGTTGTGGTTGTGTGTGGTTGTGTGTGTGTTTGAGTGTGTGTGTGGTTGTGTGTGAGTAGTTGTGAGTGTGGTTGTGTGTGTGGTTGTGTGTGTTTGTATGTGTGGTTGTGTGTGTGGTTGTGTGTGTGGTGTGTGTGTGGTTGGGTGTGGTTGTGTGTGTATGTGGTTTTGTGTGTGTGGTTGTGGCTGTGGTTGTGTGGTTGTGCGTGTGGTTGTGGTTATGTGTGTGGTTGTATGTGGGGTTGTGTCTGTAATTGAGTGTGGTTGTGTGTGTGTTTTTGTGTGTGGTTGTGGTTGTGTGTGTGTGGTTGTATGTGTGGTTGTGTGTGTGTATGGTTGTATGTGTGGTTGTGGTTGTGGGTACAGTTGTAGGTGAGGGTGTGGTTGTGTGTGGGTGCGGTTGTGGGTACAGGTGTGGTTGAGTGTGTGTATGCGTGGTTGGGTGTGGTTGTGTATGTGGTTGTGTGTGGTTGTGGCTGTGTGTGTGATTGTGTGTGTGTGGTTGTGTGTGTGGTTGTGTTTGTGGTTGTGTGTGTGTATGGTTGTGTGTGTGATTGTGTGTGTGTATGGTTGTGGTTGTGTGTGGTTGTATGTGTGGTTGTGTGTGTGTGTGGTTATTGTTGTGTGTGTGGTTGTGTGTGTATGGTTGTGTGTGTGGTTGTGTGTGGTTGTGGTTGTGTGTGTCTGATTGTGTGGTTGTGTGTATGTGTGTAGTTGTGTGTGTGGTTGTGGGTATGGTTGTGTGTGGTTGGGTGTGAGTGGTTGTGTGTGTGGTTGGGTGTGGTTGTGTGTTTGTTTGTGTGTGTGGTTGTGGTTGTGTGGTTGGGAGGTGTTGTGTGTGTGTGTGTGGTTGTGTGTGTGGTTGTGGTTGTGTGTGTGGTTGTGTGTTTGGTTATGTGTGTGTGAGTGGTTGTGGTTGTGTGTGTGGTTGTTGGTGTGGTTGTGTGGTTGGATGTGGTTGTGGTTGTGTGTGGTTGTATGTGTGGTTGTGTGTATGGTTGTGTGTGTGGTTGTGTGGTTGTGGTTGTGTGTGTGGTTGTGTATGTGGTTGTGTGTGTGGTTGTGTGTGTGTGGTTGTGTGTGTGGTTGTGTGTGTGTGTGGTTGTGTGTATGGTTGTGTGTGTGTGTGTGTGGTTGTGTGTGTGGTTGTGTGTGTAGTTGTGGTTGTGTGTGTAGTTGTGTGTGTGGTTGTGTGTGGTTGTGTGTGTGTGGTTGTGTAAGTGGTTGCATGTATGGTTATGTGTGTGGTTGTGTGTGTGGTTGTGTGTGTGTGTGGTTGTGTGTGTGGTTGTGTGTGGTTGTTGTTGTGTGTGTGGTTGTGGTTATGTGTGGTTGTGTATATGTGGTTGTGTTTGTGGTTGTGTGTGTGTGGTTGTGTGTGTGGTTGTGTGTGTGGTTGAGGTTGTGTGGGTCTGTGGTAGTGTGTGTGTGGTTGTGCGTGTGGCTGTGTGTGTGGTTGTGGTTGTATGGGTGTGGTTGTGTGTGGTTGTGTGTGTGGTTGTGTGTGGTTGTGTGTGTGATTGTGTGTGTGTGTGGTTGTGTGTGTGTGGTTGTGTGGTTGTGTGTGTGTGTGATTGAGTGTGGTGTATGTGTGGTTTGGGTGTGTGTGTGGTTGTGGTTGTGTGTGGTTGTGTGTGTGTTTGAGTGTGTGTGTGGTTGTGTGTGAGTAGTTGTGAGTGTGGTTGTGTGTGTGGTGTGTGTGTGGTTGGGTGTGGTTATGTGTGTGTGGTTTTGCTTGTGTGGTTGTGGCTGTGGTTGTGTGGTTGTGCGTGTGGTGGTATGTGTGGTTGTGGTAATGTGTGTGGTTGTATGTGGGGTTGTGTGTGTATGGTTGTATGTGTGGTTGTGGTTGTGGGTGTGGGTGTGTGTGTCTGTGTGGTTGTGTGTGTGTGGTTGTGTGTGTGGTTGTGGCTGTGTGTGTGGTTATGTGTGTGTGGTTGTGTGTGATTGTGTGGGTGTGGTTGTGACTGTGTGCTTTTGTGTGTGTGTGTGGTTGTGTGTGTGGTTTTGTGCGTGGTTGTATATGTGGTTGTGTGTGTGTGGTTGTGTGTGTGGTTGTGTGTGGTTGTGTGTGATTGTGTGTGGGTGTGTGTGGTTGTGTGTGTGGATGTGTGTGTGGTTGAGTTTGTGTGGTTGTGTGTGGTTGTGTGTACGGTTGTATGTGGTTGTGTCTGTGTGTGTATGGTTGTGTGAATGGTTGTGTGTGATTGTGTGTGTGGTTGTATGTGTGGTTGTATGTGTGGTTGTGGTTGTGTGTGTGGTTGTGTGTGTGGTTGTGGTTGTGTGTGGGTACTGTCGTGGCTGTGGGTGTGGTTGTGGGTGTGTATGTGGATGTGTGGTTGTGTGTGTGGTTGTGTGTGTTGTTGTGTGTGTGGTTGTGTGTGTGGTTGTGTGTGTGGTTGTGTGTGTATGTGTGGCTGTGTGTGTATGGTTCTGTGTGTGGCTGTGTGTGTGGTTGTGAGTGGTTGTGTGTGTGATTGTGTGTGTATGTGTGTGGTTGTGTGTGTGGTTGTGGTTGTATGCGGTTGTGTGTGTGTTTGAGTGTTTGTGTGGTTGTGTGTGTGAGTAGTTGTGAGTGTGGTTGTGTGTGGTTGTGTGTATGTGGTTGTTTATGTGGTTGTGTGTGTGGTTGTGTGTGTTTGTATGTGTGGTTGTGTGTGTGTGGTTGTGTGTGTGGTGTGTGTGTGGTTGGGTGTGGTTGTGTGTGTGTGTTTTTGTGTGTGTGGTTGTGGCTGTGGTTGTGTGGTTGTGCGTGTGGTTGTGGTTATATGTGTGGTTGTATGTGGGGTTGTGTCTGTGATTGTGTGGTTGTGTGTGTGTTTTTGTGTGTGGTTGTGGTTGTGTGTGTGTGGTTATAAGGGTGGTTGTGTGTGTATGGATGTATGTGTGGTTGTGGTTGTGTGTGTGTAGTTGTGTGTATGTGGGTGTGGTTGTGGGTGCAGTTGTAGGTGAGGGTGTGGTTGTGTGTGGGTGCGGTTGTGGGTACAGGTGTGGTTGAGTGTGTGTATGCGTGGTTGGGTGTGGTTGTGTTTGTGGTTGTGTGTGGTTGTGGCTGTGTGTGTGTGATTGTGTGTGTGTGGTTGTGTGTGTGTGGTTGTGTGTGTGTATGGTTGTGTGTGTGATTGTGTGTGTGTATGGTTGTGGTTGTGTGTGGTTGTATGTGTGGTTGTGTGTGTGTGGTTATTGTTGTGTGTGTGGTTGTGTGTGTATGGTTTTGTGTGTGGTTGTGTGTGTGTTTGGTTGTGTGTGTGGTTGTGTGTGGTTGTGGTTGTGTGTGTCTGATTGTGTGGTTATGTGTATGTGTGTAGTTGTGTGTGTGGTTGTGGGTATGGCTGTGTGTGGTTGGGTGTGAGTGGTTGTGTGTGTGGTTGGGTGTGGTTGGGTATTTGTTTGTGTGTGTGGTTGTGGTTGTGTGGTTGGGAGGTGTTGTGTGTGTGTGTGTGGTTGTGTGTGTGGTTGTGGTTGTGTGTGTGGTTGTGTGTTTGGTTATGAGTGTGTGAGTGGTTGTGGTTGTGTGTATGGTTGTTGGTGTGGTTGTGTGGTTGGATGTGGTTGTGTGTGGTTGTGTATGTGGTTGTGTGTGTGGTTGTGTGTGTGGTTGTGTGGTTATGGTTGTGTGTGTGGTTGTGTATGTGGTTGTGTGTGTGGTTGTGTGTGTGTGGTTGTGTGTGTGGTTGTGTGTGTGTGGTTGTGTGTATGGTTGTGTGTGTGTGTGTGGTTGTGTGTGTGGTTGTGTGTGTAGTTGTGGTTGTGTGTGTGGTTGTGTTTGGTTGTGTGTGTGAGATTGTGTGTGTGATTGTGTGTGTGTGTGTGGTTGAGTGTGAGGTTGTGTGCATATTTGTGTATGGTTGTATGTGTGGTCATGTGTGTGTGGTTATTGTTGTGTGTATGGTTGTGTGTGTGATTGTGTGTGTATTTGGTTGAGTGTGTGGTTGTGTGTGTGGTTATGTGTGGTTGTGGTTGTGTGTCTGATTGTGTGGTTCTGTGTATGTGTTTACTTGTGTGTGTGGTTGTGGGTATGGTTGTGTGTGTGGTTGTGTGTGTGGTTGTGTGTTTGTGTGTGTGGCTGTGTGGTTAAGTGTTTGTGTGTGGTTGTGTGTGATTGTATGTGTGGTTGTGTGTGGTTATGGTTGTGTGTGGTTGTGTGTGTGGTTGTGTGTGGTTGTGTGTGTGGTTGTGTGTGTGGCTGTGTGTGTATGGTTGTATGTGTGGTTGTATGTGTGTGTGGTTGTGGTTGTGTGTGTGTGTGTGGTTATGGGTGCGGTTGTAGGTGAGGGTGTGGTTGTGTGTGGGTGCTGTTGTGGGTACAGGTGTGGTTGTGGGTGTGTGTGATTGTGTGTGTGGTTGTGTGTGTGTGGTTTTGTGTGTGTGGTTGTGTGTGTGGTTGTGTGTGTGTGTGGTTGTGTGTGCGTGTGATAGTGGGTGTGGCTGTGTGGGTGTGGTTGTGTGTGTGTGTGGTTGTTTGTGTGGTTGTGTATGTAGTTGTGGTTGCATGTGTGTTTGTGTGTGTGGTTGTGGTTGTGGTTGTGCGTGGGTGCGGGTGTGGCTGTGGGTGTGGTTGTGTGTGTGTGTGTGGATATTTGGCTGTGTGTGGTTGTGTGTGTGTTTATGTGTGTGGTTGTGTGAGTGGTTGTGTGTGTGGTTGTGTGTGCATGGTTGTGTGTGCAGTTGTGTGTGTGGTTGTGTGTGTGGTTGTATGTGTTGTTATGTGTGTGGGTTTGGTTGTGTGTGTGGTTGGGAATGTGTGTGTGTGGTTGTGGTTGTGTATGTGTGGTTGTGTGTGTGTGGTTATGCATGTGTGGTTGTGTGTGTGTGTGGTTGTGGTTGTGTGTGGGTGTGATTGTGGGTTTGGTTGTGTGGGTGTGATTGTTTGTGTGGTTGTGTGTGTGTGGTTATGTGTGTGGTTGTGTGTGGTTGTGTGTGTGGTTGTGTGTGTGTGGTGTGTATGTGGTTGTGGGTGTGGTTGGGTGGTTGTGTGTGTGGTTGTGTGTGTGGTTGTTTGTGTGGTTGTGTGTTTGTGGTTGTGTGTGTGGTTGTGTGTGTGGTTGTGTGTGTGTGGTTGTGTATGTGGTTGTGTGTGGTTGTGGTTGTGTGTGTGTGTGGTTGTGGGTGCGGTTGTAGGTGAGGTTGTGGTTGTGTGTGGGTACAATTGTGGGTACAGGTGTGGTTGTGGGTATGTGTATGTGTGGTTGGGTGTGGTTGTGTATGTGGCTGTGTGTGGTTATGTGTGGTTGTGTGTGTGGTTGTGGTTATATGCATGTGTGGTTGTGTATGTGTTTGAGTGTGTGTGTGGTTGTGTGTGTGAGTGGTTGTGGGTGTGGTTGGGTATAGTTGTGTGTGTGGTTGTGTGTGTGTGGTTGTGTGGTTGTGTGTGTGTTGTTGTGTGTGTGGTTGTGTGTGTTTGTGTGTGTGGTTGTGTGTGTGCGGTTGTGTGTGTGGTGTGTGACTGGTTGGGTGTGGTTGTGTGTGTATGTGGTTTTGTGTGTATGGTTGTGGGTGTGGTTGTGTGGTTGTGCATATGGTTGTGTGTGTGGTTGTGTGGTTGTTTGTGTGGTTGTTTGTGGTTGTGTGTGATTGTGTGTGTGTGGGTGTGTGTGGTTGTGTGTGTGGCTGTGTGTGTGGTTGTGTGTGTGTGGTTGTGTGTGTGTGGTTGTGGTTGGTGTTGTGTGTGGTTGTGTGTACAGTTGTATGTGGTTGTGTCTGTGTGTATGGCTGTGTGTATGGTTGTGTGTGATTGTGTGTGTGGTTGTGTGTGTGGTTGTGTGTGTGGTTGTGTGTATGTGGTTGTGTGTGTGGTTGTGGTTGTGTGTGGGTACTGTTGTGGCTGTGGGTGTGGGTGTGGGTGTGTATGTGGATGTGTGGTTGTATGTGTGGTTGTGTGAGTAGTTGTGTGTGTGGTTGTGTGTGTGGTTGTGTGTATATGTGTGGCTGTGTGTGTATGGTTCTGTGTGTGGTTCTGTGTGTGGTTGTGTATGTATGGTTGTGTGAGTGGTTGTATGTATGGTTATGTGTGTGGTTGTGTGTGTGGTTGTGGATGTGGTTGTGTGTGTGTGTGTGGTTGTGTGTGTGGTTGTGTGTGTGTGTGTGGTTGTGGTTGTGTGTGGTTGTGTATGTGTGGTTGTGTTTGTGGTTGTGTATGAGTGGTTGTGTGTGTGGTTGAGGTTGTGTGGGTATGTGGTTGTGTGTGTGTGTGGTTGTGGTTTTGTGTGTGGCTGTGTGTGTGTGGTTGTGGTTGTATGGGTGTGGTTGTGTGTGGTTGTGTGTGTGGTTGTGTGTGTGGTTGTGAGTGGTTGTGTGTGTGATTGTGTGTGTATGTGTGTGGTTGTGTGTGTGGTTGTGTGGTTGTGTGTGTGTGTGATTGAGTGTGGTTGTGTGTGTGGTTGGGTGTGTGTGTGGTTGTGTGTGGTTGTGTGTGTGTTTGAGTGTTTGTGTGGTTGTGTGTGTGAGTAGTTGTGAGTGTGGTTGTGTGTGGTTGTGTGTGTGTGTGGTTGTTTATGTGGTTGTGTGTGTGGTTGTGTGTGTTTGTATGTGTGGTTGTGTGTGTGTGGTTGTGTGTGTGGTGTGTGTGTGGTTGTGTGTGGTTGTGTGTGTGTGGTTTTGTGTGTGTGGTGGTGGCTGTGGTTGTGTGGTTGTGCGTGTGGTTGTGGTTATATGTGTGGTTGTATGTGGGGTTGTGTCTGTGATTGTGTGGTTGTGTGTGTGTTTTTGTGTGTGGTTGTGGTTGTGTGTGTGTGGTTATATGTGTGGTTGTGTGTGTATGGATGTATGTGTGGTTGTGGTTGTGTGTGTGTAGTTGTGTGTATGTGGGTGTGGTTGTGGGTGCAGTTGTAGGTGAGGGTGTGGTTGTGTGTGGGTGCGGTTGTGGGTACAGGTGTGGTTGAGTGTGTGTATGCGTGGTTGGGTGTGGTTGTGTTTGTGGTTGTGTGTGGTTGTGGCTGTGTGTGTGTGATTGTGTGTGTGTGGTTGTGTGTGTGTGGTTGTGTGTGTGTATGGTTGTGTATGTGATTGTGTGTGTGTATGGTTGTGGTTGTGTGTGGTTGTATGTGTGGTTGTGTGTGTGTGGTTATTGTTGTGTGTGTGGTTGTGTGTGTATGGTTTTGTGTGTGGTTGTGTGTGTGTTTGGTTGTGTGTGTGGTTGTGTGTGGTTGTGGTTGTGTGTGTCTGATTGTGTGGTTATGTGTATGTGTGTAGTTGTGTGTGTGGTTGTGGGTATGGCTGTGTGTGGTTGGGTGTGAGTGGTTGTGTGTGTGGTTGGGTGTGGTTGGGTATTTGTTTGTGTGTGTGGTTGTGGTTGTGTGGTTGGGAGGTGTTGTGTGTGTGTGTGTGGTTGTGTGTGTGGTTGTGGTTGTGTGTGTGGTTGTGTGTTTGGTTATGAGTGTGTGAGTGGTTGTGGTTGTGTGTATGGTTGTTGGTGTGGTTGTGTGGTTGGATGTGGTTGTGTGTGGTTGTGTATGTGGTTGTGTGTGTGGTTGTGTGTGTGGTTGTGTGGTTATGGTTGTGTGTGTGGTTGTGTATGTGGTTGTGTGTGTGGTTGTGTGTGTGTGGTTGTGTGTGTGGTTGTGTGTGTGTGGTTGTGTGTATGGTTGTGTGTGTGTGTGTGTGTGGTTGTGTGTGTGGTTGTGTGTGTAGTTGTGGTTGTGTGTGTGGTTGTGTTTGGTTGTGTGTGTGAGATTGTGTGTGTGATTGTGTGTGTGTGTGTGGTTGAGTGTGAGGTTGTGTGCATATTTGTGTATGGTTGTATGTGTGGTCATGTGTGTGTGGTTATTGTTGTGTGTATGGTTGTGTGTGTGATTGTGTGTGTATTTGGTTGAGTGTGTGGTTGTGTGTGTGGTTATGTGTGGTTGTGGTTGTGTGTCTGATTGTGTGGTTCTGTGTATGTGTTTACTTGTGTGTGTGGTTGTGGGTATGGTTGTGTGTGTGTGGTTGTGTGTGTGGTTGTGTGTTTGTGTGTGTGGCTGTGTGGTTAAGTGTTTGTGTGTGGTTGTGTGTGATTGTATGTGTGGTTGTGTGTGGTTATGGTTGTGTGTGGTTGTGTGTGTGGTTGTGTGTGTGGTTGTGTGTGGTTGTGTGTGTGGTTGTGTGTGTGGCTGTGTGTGTATGGTTGTATGTGTGGTTGTATGTGTGTGTGGTTGTGGTTGTGTGTGTGTGTGTGGTTATGGGTGCGGTTGTAGGTGAGGGTGTGGTTGTGTGTGGGTGCGGTTGTGGGTACAGGTGTGGTTGTGGGTGTGTGTATGTGTGGTTGAGTGTGGTTGTGTATGTGGTTGTGTGTGGTTGTGGCTGTGTGTGATTGTGTGTGTGGTTGTGTGTGTGTGGTTTTGTGTGTGTGGTTGTGTGTGTGGTTGTGTGTGTGTGTGGTTGTGTGTGCGTGTGATAGTGGTTGTGGCTGTGTGTGATTGTGTGTGTGGTTGTGTGTGTGGTTGTGTGAGTGGTTATGTGTGTGGTTGTGTGCATCTGGTTGTGTGTGTGGTTGTGTGTGGATGTGTGGCTGTGTGTGTATGGTTGTGTGTGTGTGGTTGTGTGTGTGGTTGTGTGTGTGTGGTTGTGTGAGTGGTTGTATGTATGGTTATGTGTGTGGTTTTGTGTGTGGTTGTGTGTGTGGTTGTGTGTGTGTGTGGTTGTGTGTGCGTGTGATAGTGGGTGTGGCTGTGTGGGTGTGATTGTGTGTGTGTGTGGTTGTTTGTGTGGTTGTGTATGTAGTTGTGGTTGCATGTGTGTTTGTGTGTGTGGTTGTGGTTGTGCGTGGGTGCGGGTGTGGCTGTGGGTGTGGTTGTGTGTGTGTGTGTGTATATTTGGCTGTGTGTGGTTGTGTGCGTGTTTATGTGTGTGGTTGTGTGAGTGGTTGTGTGTGTGGTTGTGTGTGTATGGTTGTGTGTGCAGTTGTGTGTGTGGTTGTGTGTGTGGTTGTATGTGTTGTTATGTGTGTGGGTTTGGTTGTGTGTGTGTGGTTGGGAATGTGTGTGTGTGGTTGTGGTTGTGTATGTGTGGTTGTGTGTGTGTGGTTGTGCATGTGTGGTTGTGTGTGTGTGTGGTTGTGTGTGGGTGTGATTGTGGGTTTGGTTGTGTGGGTGTGATTGTTTGTGTGGTTGTGTGTGTGTGGTTATGTGTGTGGTTGTGTGTGGTTGTGTGTGTGGTTGTGTGTGTGTGGTGTGTATGTGGTTGTGGGTGTGGTTGGGTGGTTGTGTGTGTGGTTGTGTGTGTGTGGTTGTTTGTGTGGTTGTGTGTTTGTGTGTGTGGTTGTGTGTGTGGTTGTGTGTGTGTGGTTGTGTATGTGGTTGTGTGTGGTTGTGGTTGTGTGTGTGTGTGGTTGTGGGTGCGGTTGTAGGTGAGGTTGTGGTTGTGTGTGGGTACAATTGTGGGTACAGGTGTGGTTGTGGGTATGTGTATGTGTGGTTGGGTGTGGTTGTGTATGTGGCTGTGTGTGGTTATGTGTGGTTGTGTGGATGGTTGTGGTTATATGCATGTGTGGTTGTGTATGTGTTTGAGTGTGTGTGTGGTTGTGTGTGTGAGTGGTTGTGGGTGTGGTTGGGTATAGTTGTGTGTGTGGTTGTGTGTGTGTGGTTGTGTGGTTGTGTGTGTGTTGTTGTGTGTGTGGTTGTGTGTGTTTGTGTGTGTGGTTGTGTGTGCGGTTGTGTGTGTGGTGTGTGACTGGTTGGGTGTGGTTGTGTGTGTATGTGGTTTTGTGTGTATGGTTGTGGGTGTGGTTGTGTGGTTGTGCATATGGTTGTGTGTGTGGTTGTGTGGTTGTTTGTGTGGTTGTTTGTGGTTGTGTGTGATTGTGTGTGTGTGGGTGTGTGTGGTTGTGTGTGTGGCTGTGTGTGTGGTTGTGTGTGTGTGGTTGTGTGTGTGTGGTTGTGGTTGGTGTTGTGTGTGGTTGTGTGTACAGTTGTATGTGGTTGTGTCTGTGTGTATGGCTGTGTGTATGGTTGTGTGTGATTGTGTGTGTGGTTGTGTGTGTGGTTGTGTGTGTGGTTGTGTGTATGTGGTTGTGTGTGTGGTTGTGGTTGTGTGTGGGTACTGTTGTGGCTGTGGGTGTGGGTGTGGGTGTGTATGTGGATGTGTGGTTGTATGTGTGGTTGTGTGAGTAGTTGTGTGTGTGGTTGTGTGTGTGGTTGTGTGTATATGTGTGGCTGTGTGTGTATGGTTCTGTGTGTGGTTCTGTGTGTGGTTGTGTATGTATGGTTGTGTGAGTGGTTGTATGTATGGTTATGTGTGTGGTTGTGTGTGTGGTTGTGGATGTGGTTGTGTGTGTGGTTGTGTGTGTGGTTGTGTGTGTGTGTGTGGTTGTGGTTGTGTGTGGTTGTGTATGTGTGGTTGTGTTTGTGGTTGTGTATGAGTGGTTGTGTGTGTGGTTGAGGTTGTGTGGGTATGTGGTTGTGTGTGTGTGTGGTTGTGGTTTTGTGTGTGGCTGTGTGTGTGTGGTTGTGGTTGTATGGGTGTGGTTGTGTGTGGTTGTGTGTGTGGTTGTGTGTGTGGTTGTGAGTGGTTGTGTGTGTGATTGTGTGTGTATGTGTGTAGTTGTGTGTGTGGTTGTGTGGTTGTGTGTGTGTGTGATTGAGTGTGGTTGTGTGTGTGGTTGGGTGTGTGTGTGGTTGTGTGTGGTTGTGTGTGTGTTTGAGTGTTTGTGTGGTTGTGTGTGTGAGTAGTTGTGAGTGTGGTTGTGTGTGGTTGTGTGTGTGTGGTTGTTTATGTGGTTGTGTGTGTGGTTGTGTGTGTTTGTATGTGTGGTTGTGTGTGTGTGGTTGTGTGTGTGGTGTGTGTGTGGTTGTGTGTGGTTGTGTGTGTGTGGTTTTGTGTGTGTGGTTGTGGCTGTGGTTGTGTGGTTGTGCGTGTGGTTGTGGTTATGTGTATGGTTGTATGTGGGGTTGTGTCTGTGATTGTGTGTGGTTGTGTGTGTGTTTTTGTGTGTGGTTGTGGTTGTGTGGTTGTATGTGTGGTTGTGTGTGTATGGTTGTATGTGTGGTTGTGGTTGTGTGTGTGTGGTTGTATGTATGTGGGTGTGGTTGTGGGTACAGTTGTAGGTGAGGGTGTGGTTGTGTGTGGGTGCAGTTGTGGGTACAGGTGTGGTTGAGTGTGTGTATGCGTGGTTGGGTGTGGTTGTGTATGTGGTTGTGTGTGTGGTTGTGTGTGTATGTGTGGCTGTGTGTGTATGGTTCTGTGTGTGGTTGTGTGTGTGGTTATGTATGTATGGTTGTGTGAGTGGTTGTATGTATGGTTATGTGTCTGGTTGTGTGTGTGGTTGTGGGTGTGGTTGAGTGTGTGTGTGGTTGTGTGTGTGGTTGTGTGTGTGTGTGTGGTTGTGGTTGTGTGTGGTTGTGTATGTGTGGTTGTGTTTGTGGTTTTGTGTGAGTGGTTGCGTGTGTGGTTGTGTGTGTGTGGTTGAGGTTGTGTGGGTATGTGGTTGTGTGTGTGTGGTTGTGGTTTTGTGTGTGGCTGTGTGTGTGTGGTTGTGGTTGTATGGGTGTGGTTGTATGTGGTTGTGTGTGTGGTTGTGTGTGTGGTTGTGAGTGGTTGTGTGTGTGATTGTGTGTATATGTGTGTGGTTGTGTGTGTGGTTGTGTGGTTGTGTGTGTGTGTGATTGAGTGTGGTTGTGTGTGTGGTTGGGTGTGTGTGTGGTTGTGTGCGGTTGTGTGTGTGTTTGAGTGTTTGTGTGGTTGTGTGTGTGAGTAGTTGTGAGTGTGGTTGTGTGTGGTTGTGTGTGTGTGGTTGTTTATGTGGTTGTGTGTGTGGTTGTGTGTGTTTGTATGTATGGTTGTGTTTGTGTGGTTGTGTGTGTGGTGTGTGTGTGGTTGTGTGTGTGTGGTTTTGTGTGTGTGGTTGTGGCTGTGGTTGTGTGGTTGTGCGTGTGGTTGTGGTTATGTGTGTGGTTGTATGTGGGGTTGTGTCTGTGATTGTGTGTGGTTGTGTGTGTGTTTTTGTGTGTGGTTGTGGTTGTGTGTGTGTGGTTGTATGTGTGGTTGTGTGTGTGTATGGTTGTATGTGTGGTTGTGGTTGTGTGTGTGTGGTTGTGTGTATGTGGGTGTGGTTGTGGGTACAGTTGTAGGTGAGGGTATGGTTGTGTGTGGGTGCGGTTGTGGGTACAGGTGTGGTTGAGTGTGTGTATGCATGGTTGGGTGTGGTTGTGTATGTGGTTGTGTGTGGTTGTGGCTGTGTGTGTGTGATTGTGTGTGTGTGGTTGTGTGTGTGTGGTTGTGTGTGGTTGTGTGTGTATGGTTGTGTGTGTGATTGTGTGTGTGTATGGTTGTGGTTGTGTGTGGTGGTATGTGTGTGGTTTTTGTTGTGTGTGTGGTTGTGTGTGTATGGTTGTGTGTGTGGTTGTGTGTGTATGGTTGTGTGTGTGGTTGTGTGTATGTGTGTAGTTGTGTGTGTGGTTGTGGGTATGGTTGTGTGTGGTTGGGTGTGAGTGGTTGTGTGTGTGGTTGGGTGTGGTTGTGTGTTTGTTTGTGTGTGTGGTTGTGGTTGTGTGGTTGGGAGGTGTTGTGTGTGTGTGTGTGGTTGTGTGTGTGGTTGTGGTTGTGTGTGTGGTTGTGTGTTTGGTTATGTGTGTGTGAGTGGTTGTGGTTGTGTGTGTGGTTGTTGGTGTGGTTGTGTGGTTGGATGTGGTTGTGGTTGTGTGTGGTTGTATGTGTGGTTGTGTGTATGGTTGTGTGTGTGGTTGTGTGGTTGTGGTTGTGTGTGTGGTTGTGTATGTGGTTGTGTGTGTGGTTGTGTGTGTGTGGTTGTGTGTGTGGTTGTGTGTGTGTGTGGTTGTGTGTATGGTTGTGTGTGTGTGTGTGTGGTTGTGTGTGTGGTTGTGTGTGTAGTTGTGGTTGTGTGTGTAGTTGTGTGTGTGGTTGTGTGTGGTTGTGTGTGTGTGGTTGTGTAAGTGGTTGCATGTATGGTTATGTGTGTGGTTGTGTGTGTGGTTGTGTGTGTGTGTGGTTGTGTGTGTGGTTGTGTGTGGTTGTTGTTGTGTGTGTGGTTGTGGTTATGTGTGGTTGTGTATATGTGGTTGTGTTTGTGGTTGTGTGTGTATGGTTGTGTATGTGGTTGTGTGTGTGTTTGGTTGTGTGTGTGGTTGTGTGTGTGGTTATGTGTGGTTGTGGTTGTGTGTGTCTGATTGTGTGGTTGTGTGTATGTGTGTAGTTGTGTGTGTGGTTTTGGGTATGGTTGTGTGTGGTTGGGTGTGAGTGGTTGTGTGTGTGGTTGGGTGTGTTTGTTTGTTTGTTTGTTTGTGTGGTTGTGTGGTTGGGAGGTGTTGTGTGTGTGTGTGTGGTTGTGTGTGTGGTTGTGGTTGTGTGTGTGGTTGTGTGTTTGGTTATGTGCGTGTGAGTGGTTGTGGTTGTGTGTGTGGTTGTTGGTGTGGTTGTGTGGCTGGATGTGGTTGTGGTTGTATGTGGTTGTATGTGTGGTTGTATGTGTGGTTGTGTGTGTGGTTGTGTGGTTTTGGTTGTGTGTGTGGTTGTATATGTGGTTGTGTGTGTGGTTGTGTGTGTGTTGTTGTGTGTGTGGTTGTGTGTGTGTGTGGTTGTGTGTATGGTTGTGGTTGTGTGTGTGGTTGTGTGTGTGGTTGTGTGTGGTTGTGTGTGTGGTTGTGTGAGTGGTTGTATGTATGGTTATGTGTGTGGTTGTGTGTGTGGTTGTGTGTGGTTGTGGTTGTGTGTGTGGTTGTGGTTGTGTGTGGTTTTGTATATGTGGTTGTGTTTGTGGTTGTGTGTGTGTGGTTGTGTGTGTGGTTGTGTGTGTGGTTGAGGTTGTGTGGGTCTGTGGTAGTGTGTGTGTGGTTGTGGTTGTATGGGTGTGGTTGTGTGTGGTTGTGTGTGTGGTTGTGTGTGGTTGTGTGTGGTTGTGTGTGATTGTGTGTGTGTGTGTGTGGTTGTGTGTGTGGTTGTGTGTGTGTGTGATTGAGTGTGGTTGTGTGTGTGGTTGGGTGTGTGTGTGGTTGTGGTTGTGTGTGGTTGTCTGTGTGTTTGAGTGCGTGTGGTTGTGTGTGAGTAGTTGTGAGCGTGGTTGGGTGTGGTTGTGTATGTGGTTGTTTATGTGGTTGTGTGTGTGGTTGTGTGTGTTTGTGTGTGTGTGGTTGTGTGTGTGTTGTGTGTGTGGTTGGGTGTGGTTGTGTGTGTGTGGTTTTGTGTGTGTGGTTGTGGCTGTGGTTGTGTGGTTGTGCGTGTGGTGGTGTGTGTGGTTGTGGTTATGTGTGTGGTTGTATGTGGGGTTGTGTGTATGGTTGTATGTGTGGTTGTGGTTGTGTGTGTGGGTATGTGTGTCTGTGTGGTTGTGTCTGTGTGGTTGTGTGTGTGGTTGTGGCTGTGTGTGTGGTTATGTGTGTGTGGTTGTGTGTGATTGTGTGGGTGTGGTTGTGACTGTGTGCTTGTGTGTGTGTGTGTGGTTGTGTGTGTGGTTGTGTGGGTGGTTGTATATGTGGTTGTGTGTGTGTGGTTGTGTGTGTGGTTGTGTGTGGTTGTGTGTGATTGTGTGTGGGTGGGTGTGTGTGGTTGTGTGTGTGGCTGTGTGTGTGGTTGTGTTTGTGTGGTTGTGTGTGTGTGGTTGTGGTTGGTGTTGTGTGTGGTTGTGTGTACGGTTGTATGTGGTTGTGTCTGTGTGTGTATGGTTGTGTGTATGGTTGTGTGTGATTGTGTGTGTGGTTGTGTGTGTGGTTGTGTGTGTGGTTGTGGTTGTGTGTGTGGTTGTGTGTGTGATTGTGGTTGTGTGTGGGTACTGTTGTGGTTGTGGGTGTGGTTGTGGGTGTGTATGTGGATGTGTGGATGTGTGTGTGGTTGTGTGAGTGGTTGTGTGTGTGGTTGTGTGTGTGGTTGTGTGTGTGGCTGTGTGTGTATGTGTGGCTGTGTGTGTATGGTTATGTGTGTGGTTGTGTGTGGTTGTGTATGTATGGTTTTGTGAGTGGTTATATGTATGGTTATGTGTGTGGTTGTGTGTGTGGTTGTGGGTGTGGTTGTGTGTGTGTGTGTGGTTGTGTGTGTGGTTGTGTGTGTGTGTGTGATTGTGGTTGTGTGTGGGTACTGTTGTGGCTGTGGCTGTGGTTGTGGGTGTGTATGTGGATGTGTGGTTGTGTGTGTGGTTGTGTGAGTGGTTGTGTGTGTGGTTGTGTGTGTGGTTGTGTGTGTGGCTGTGTGTGTATGTGTGGCTGTGTGTGTATGGTTATGTGTGTGGTTGTGTGTGTGGTTGTGTATGTATGGTTGTGTGAGTGGTTATATGTATGGTTATATGTGTGGTTGTGAGTGTGGTTGTGGGTGTGGTTGTGTGTGTGTGTGTGGTTGTGTGTGTGGTTGTGTGTGTGTGTGTGGTTGTGGTTGTGTATGGTTGTGTATGTGTGGTTGTGTTTGTGGTTGTGTGTGTGTGGTTGTGGTTGTGTGTGTGTGGTTGAGGTTGTGTGGGTATGTGGTTGTGTGTGTGTGTGGTTGTGGTTGTGTGTGTGGCTGTGTGTGTGTGGTTGTGGTTATGGTTGTATGGGTGTGGTTGTGTGTGGTTGTGTGTGTGGTTGTGAGTGGTTGTGTGTGTGATTGTGTGTGTATGTGTGTGGTTGTGTGTGTGGTTGTGTGGTTGTGTGTGTGTGTGATTGAGTGTGGTTGTGTGTGTGGTTGGGTGTGTGTGTGGTTGTGGTTGGGTGCGGTTGTGTGTGTGTTTTAGTGTTTGTGTGGTTGTGTGTGTGTGAGTAGTTGTGAGTGTGGTTGTGTGTGGTTGTGTGTGTGTGGTTGTTTATGTGGTTGTGTGTGTGGTTGTGTGTGTTTGTATGTGTGGTTGTGTGTGTGTGGTTTTGTGTGTGGTGTGTGTGTGGTTGGATGTGGTTGTGTGTGTGTGGTTTTGTGTGTGTGGTTGTGGCTGTGGTTGTGTGGTTGTGGTTATGTGTGTGGTTGTATGTGGGGTTGTGTCTGTGATTGTGTGTGGTTGTGTGTGTGTTTTTGTGTGTGGTTGTGGTTGTGTGTGTGTGGTTGTATGTATGTGGGTGTGGTTGTGGGTGCAGTTGTAGGTGAGGGTGTGGTTGTGTGTGGGTGCGGTTGTGGGTACAGGTGTGGTTGAGTGTGTGTATGCGTGGTTGGGTGTGGTTGTGTATGTGGTTGTGTGTGGTTGTGGCTGTGTGTGTGATTGTGTGTGTTTGGTTGTGTGTGTGTGGTTGTGTGTGTGGTTGTGTGTGTGTATGGTTGGGTGTGTGATTGTGTGTGTGTATGGTTGTGGTTGTGTGTGGTTGTATGTGTGGTTGTGTGTGTGGTTATTGTTGTGTGTGTGGTTGTGTGTATGGTTGTGTGTGTGGTTGTGTGTGTGTTTGGTTGTGTGTGTGGTTGTGTGTGTAGTTATGTGTGGTTGTGGTTGTGTGTGTCTGATTGTGTGGTTGTGTGTATGTGTGTAGTTGTGTGTGTGGTTGTGGGTATGGTTGTGTGTGGTTGGGTATGAGTGGTTGTGTGTGTGGTTGGGTGTGTGGTTGTGTGGTTATGGTTGTGTGTGTGGTTGTGTGTGTGGTTGTGTGTGTGTGGTTGTGTGTGTGGTTGTGTGTGTGTGGTTGTGTGTATGGTTGTGTGTGTGTGTGTGGTTGTGTGTGTGGTTGTGTGTGTAGTTGTGGTTGTGTGTGTGGTTGTGCGTGTGGTTATGTGTGGTTGTGTGTGTGTGATTGTGTGTGTGATTGTGTGTGTGTGTGGTTGAGTGTGAGGTTGTGTGCATATGTGTGTGTGGTTGTATGTGTGGTCATGTGTGTGTGGTTATTGTTGTGTGCATGGTTGTGTGTGTGTGATTGTGTGTGTTTGGTTGAGTGTGTGGTTGTGTGTGTGGTTATGTGTGGTTGTGGTTGTGTGTCTGATTGTGTGGTTCTGTGTATGTGTGTACTTGTGTGCGTGGTTGTGGGCATGGTTGTGTGTGTGTGGTTGTGTTTGTGGTTGTGTGTTTGTGTGTGTGGCTGTGTGGTTAAGTGTTTGTGTGTGGTTGTGTGTGATTGTTTGTGTGGTTGTGTGTGTGGTTATGGTTGTGTGTGGTTGTATGTGTGGTTGTGTGTGTGATTGTGTGGGTGTGGTTGTGTGTGTGGTTGTGTGTGGTTGTGTGTGTGGTTGTGTGTGTGGCTGTGTGTGTATGGTTGTATGTGTGGTTGTATGTGTGTGTGGTTGTGGTTGTGTGTGTGTGTGGTTATGGGTGCGGTTGTAGGTGAGGGTGTGGTTGTGTGTGGGTGCGGTTGTGGGTACAGGTGTGGTTGTGGGTGTGTGTATGTGTGGTTGAGTGTGGTTGTGTATGTGGTTGTGTGTGGTTGTGGCTGTGTGTGATTGTGTGTGTGGTTGTGTGTTTGTGGTTTTGTGTGTGTGGTTGTGTGTGTGGTTGTGTGTGTATGTGGTTGTGTGTGCGTGTGATAGTGGGTGTGGCTGTGTGTGTGTGGTTGTGTGTGTGGGTGTGTGTATGGTTGTGTGTGTGTGTGGTTGTGTATGTGGTTGTGTATGTAGTTGTGGTTGCATGTGTGTTTGTGTGTGTGGTTGTGGTTGTGCGTGGGTGCGGGTGTGGTTGTGGGTGTGGTTGTGGGGGTGTGTGTGGATATGTGGCTGTGTGTGGTTGTGTGTGTGTTTGTGTGTGTGGTTGTGTGAGTGGTTGTGTGTGGTTGTGTGTGTATGGTTGTGTGTGCAGTTGTGTGTGTGGTTGTGTGTGTAGTTGTATGTGCGGTTATGTGTGTGGGTTTGGTTGTGTGTGTGGTTGGGAATGTGTGTGTGGTTGTGGTTGTGTGTGTTGTTATGTGTGTGTGTGGTTGTGCATGTGTGGTTGTGTGTGTGTGTGGTTGTGGTTGTGTGTGGGTGTGATTGTGGGTTTGGTTGTGTGGGTGTGGTTGTTTGTGTGGTTGTGTGTGTGTGGTTATGTGTGTGGTTGTGTGTGGTTGTGTGTGTGTGTGGTGTGTGTGTGGTTGTGGGTGTGGTTAGGTGGTTGTGTGTGTGGTTGTGTGTGTGTGGTTGTTTGTGTGGTTGTGTGTGTGTGGTTGTGTGTGTGCTTGTGTGTGTGCTTGTGTGTGTGGTTGTGTGTGTGTGGTTGTGTGTGTGGTTGTGTGTGGTTGTGGTTATGTGTGTGTGTGTGTGGTTGTGGGTGCGGTTGCAGGTGAGGTTATGGTTGTGTGTGGGTACAGTTGTGGGTAGAGGTGTGGTTGTGGGTATGTGTGGTTGGGTGTGGTTGTGTATGTGGCTGTGTGTGGGTATGGGGATGGCTTCGGGGTAGCGGGTGGCATGGTCCACCAGGACGAGGATGAACCGGTGGCCCTGGGCGGTCTTGGGGTCCAGCGGTCCCACGATGTCGATTCCTACCCGCTCAAAAGGGGTACTGACGACGGGGAAGGGTTGTAGCGGAGCCTTGCGCTTCCCCCCACTCTTTCCGCTGGCCTGGCACGTGAGGCAGGACTTGCAGTGGGCCTCCACATTCGCCCGCATCTTGGGCCAATAGAAGTAGGTGACGAGTCGCTGGTAGGTCTTATCTTGGCCTAAGTGTCCGGCCAGGGGTACATCATGGGCCAGGCCCAGGAGGAGACTTCGGAAGCGCCGGGGTACCACCAGTACTCGGGCCGATCCCAACTCGGCCGACTTCTGTTCGCTGTACAGGAGGCCGTTTTCCCAGTATACCCAGTGGGTGCCGGTCCGGTCGCCTGCTGCTTGGGCCTCGGCCTGTTGTCGGGGTCCAATGAGGGAAGGGCAGGTGGATTGTTCTTGGCATAATTCTTCTCAGGAGGGGCCTCCTTCGCAGTGCCACTGGGCCATTTCCGGCAGGTCCCCGAGCTCGGTCAGGGGTTCGGGGTCGGAAGGCACGGACCCCTCGTCGGGAACGGTCGCTTCGTGCGGAAGGGGGTTGTTGGCCTCGGGTGGCGCATCCTGGACCTCGGGGATGGTGGCGGTGCTCCGCGGCATGGCCTTCCCCCCTCGGAGGAAGGCACTCTGAGAGTCATCGAGCGTGTGGTGGCGCATACCCATTCAGGTAGGCCCATCATCTCGAGATGGGCTCTTCGTTCCACTTGTCCCCATGGGGAATTCTCAAGGTCGTTGCCCAGGAGGCAGTCCACGGGCTGGGAGGTTCGGACCGCCACTTTTAACTTGTCAGTGACTCCCCCCCATTCGAAGGGAACTAGGGCCATCCGGCAGAGGCACTCAGAATTGTCTGATGATATGACGGGACAAAAGGCGCCGGGCAGGATCTGATCTTCGGAGACCAGGTGACAATGAACCGCCGTGACACTCGCCCCCATGTCCCGGAGGCCGTCGACGCGGTGACCGTTGAACGTCACCTGCTGTCGGTTCTTCTTCGTGTTGGCGGGTAGGGACGTTCCGGGGACCATCTCCCGGTCCCCTAGGGAGACCAAGGCCATGGCGGCTGGTTCCCATTCTTCGGAGTCTTCCATCTCTTACCCCAGGGCTACAGAGGCCATTTGTCGAGCCGGCGGGGTGGTTGTGGCGGTTCGCTGGTACATGGGACATTGAGGGTCGCTGGCGTAGTGTCCGGTCTGTTGGCAGCGGAAACAGGTGATCCTCACTCGGCTCCCCGGTGGCCCGGTGCTGGCCGGAGGTGGAGCTGGAAAGGGCAGAGGTTGTCCTCTGGGTGGGCTGAGCGGGGATCCCCCCGGGAGTTCCCTTGGCCGGCCTTGATTCCCTCCGCCCCTCTGGCGGGGGGTCCCTGACTGTGGCGACCGTAGTCTCCCACGGGACCCCGGGAGGCCCGGGTGTTTACCCACCGGTCAGCCTCGACGGCCAGTTTTCGAGGGTCTGTGAGTTTGCTGTCCAGGAGGTGCTGGCGCAGCTCTACAAAGCAATTAGCGGACAAGTGTTCCCATGCGATAAGGTCAAACAGCTCCTCAAAGGTGGAGACCTTGCTGCCCTTGATCCACCCGTCCAAGGCCCGGCTGTAAAAGTTCACGTACTCCACCCAGGTGGTACTGGGTATCTTCATGCAGTCCCTAAACCGTTGCCGGTACATTTCAGGGGTGAGCCCATATCTGGCTACTAGGGCCTCTTTCATGTGACTGTAGGAGTTCATCACCGTGGAGGGCAGGTCCAGCAGGGTATCTCTCCCCTCGCTCAGGAACCGGCCCCACAGCCCAGCCCCCCAGTCTTTCTGCGGGACTCGGTGGGAGGTCATGGCGACTTCGTAGGCTTTGAACCATTGCTGGATGTCGTCGTTCTTATAGTATTCCTTCACCACATCTTTGGGGATGTGGACCTTTGTTTCCACGGTGGAGGAGAGAAGTTGGGTTTCCGAGGGTCTGGCCTCCGCATTCTTAGCCTTGAGCTCGATCTCTTTCAGGCCACGTTCGTGCTCCAGTTGGAGTTTTCTTTCTTCGTGTTCTCTTTGTCGTTTCTTTTCCTCGAGTTCTCCTTGTAGGCGAACTGTTCTACTGCCAACTTCTTTTCGGCCGGTTTTAGCTCTCCTTCGATTTTTAATTTTGCTAGTTCTAGTTCGTGGTTGTGACCTCTTTCTCGGTCCGCTAGTTCCTCTGGGGATAGGCCCCCCTCGGTGGCGCCGTTCCTCCCCGGGGTGCTTCGTGGTTCGTTAGGAGGCTCTCCTTCTGTTTGTGTCCGGGGAGTTCCCGCCTCGACCCAGGTTTTTAATGCTCCCTGGAAGGCCTCTTTCGTGCTTAGTCCGGTGGTCGCGATTCCAAGGTCTTTGCAAAATTGTTTCAGTTCTCGGTGCGTATAAGATTCCAACTGGTCCTCTCGGAATGTCGTGCTCAGGTTGGTGCCTGCGGCACCTAGGGAGGTTTCTCCTTCCATTTCTTCTTGGTAGTGCGTTAGCCGTCTACTGCACGATCTCTAGGTGTTGGCTCGGATCCCGTCGCCTGCCACCAAATGTTGGATGGCGTTCCCCGGGGAGGCTGTGGAATACGTTCCTGACCACCCGGAGGCCCACCTTTCCCAGAGTTAGGCTGAGCAAGAGCGGGGAGGCTCTTCCTGGAAGGGTCTCGTACCTAGGATCGCACACGCTGCGCGTACTCTCTTCGGATAGAGGGACACCACACAGTAATTCTTTGCAAGACAATAGACTTTATCGTTAGTTGTCAGGGATCTTTATGATCCGGAAGGCGGGTGCAGAATTAGTGCCACAAGCGGCAGCGATCTCAGGATGAGGGGTAAGGGGTAGCGGGACAGTCTTTGAATCAGTGTCTCTGCGGAGGATCCGGCGCCCAGCTCTCAATCCTCGAGCTGAGGGGATGTTGCTTCTCTCGGCAATCTCTGCCGATTCTCTGGGAGGAGCGGGCCGCGAGTCACTCAGCAGGCACCGGAGGTTCGTAGTTCGGGGAGCCGCGATGGCGTCAGCAGGGCTCAGATGGTTCAGAGTTCGGGGAGCCGCGACAGCATCAGCAGGGCTCAGATGGTTCAGAGTTCGGGGAGCCGTGACAGCGTCAGCAGGGCTCAGATGGTTCAGAGTTCGGGAAGCTGTGACAGCGTCAGCAGGGCTCAGATGGTTCAGATTTCGTGGAGCCGCGACAGCATCAGCAGGGCTCAGGGGGTTCAGAGTTCTTCAGTTCGGGGAGCGATCGAGCCGCGACCAGGTCCGCAGGCTCTCGTCAGTCCAGGTCTTCTCTAGCTCCCGTCCCTTCAGCACCCCTTGTTATACTCCCCCTCCTCTTTGAAGTCCGGAGTCCTCGCGGAGAGGGGTCTGGTGCCTGGGGGCGGTGTGTTGGGATTTCCTGTCGCTCGGCCCTTTGATCTGTTCAGGTGGGTCCGGGAGGGTCTCCAGACACCCAGCAGGCGAGGCGCCCGCTCACTGGGGGCCTGGTGGTCGATCGAAACCTCCCTCGGGGAAGAGACCAGAGGTGTGACAGGGTCGGCGCCTCTCGGTCTGGTTTGGGGGGTTTCGCTCTCCCTCGGCCGGGCATGCGTGTTGGGGATCTGGCCGGCCCTCGGGATGTTGGGCCATGGGGGCCGGAAGTCTGTGACATCGAGGATCGGTGCGGTTGCAGGGTAGCTTGCTGGTCGGGAGGGCCCACGCCACGAGGCCGGTCTCACAATGAGGTTGTGTACATGGTTGTGTGTGGTTGTATGTGTGGTTGTGTGTTTGTGGTTATGGTTGTGTGTGTGGTTGTGTGTTGCTGTGTGTGTGTGGTTATGTGTGTTTGGTTGTGTGTGTGGTTGTGTGTGTGTGGTTATGTGTGGTTGTGTGTGTCTGGTTGTGTGGTTGTGGTTGTGTGTGTGGTTGGGTGTGATTGTGTGGTTGTGTGTGTGGTTGTGGTTGTGTATGGCTGTGTGGTTGAGTGTGTGTGGTTGTGTGTGTGATTGTGTGAGGTTGTATATGTGTGTGTGTGTGGATATGCTTGTGTGTGTGGTTGTGTGTGTGTGTGTGTTTGGTTGTGTGTGTGGTTATGTATGTGGTTGTGTGTGTCTGGTTGTGTGGTTGTGTGTGGTTGTGGGTGTGGTTGTATGGTTGTGTGTGGTTGTGTATGTGTGGTTGTGTGTGTGGTTGTGTGTGTGTATGGTTGTGTGTGTGGTTGTGTATGTGTGTGGTTGTGGTTGTGTGTGGTTGTATGTGTGGTTGGGTGTGTGTGGTTATTGTGTGTGTGGTTGTGTGTGTATGGTTGTGTGTGTGGTTGTGTGTGTGTTTGGTTGTGTGTGTGGTTGTGTGTGTGGTTATGTGTGGTTGTCGTTGTGTGTGTCTGATTGTGTGGTTGTGTGTATGTGTGTAGTTGTGTGTGTGGTTGTGGGTATGGTTGCATGTGGTTGGGTGTGAGTGGTTGTGTGTGTGGTTGGGTGTGGTTGTGTGTTTGTTTGTGTGTGTGGTTGTGGTTGTGTGTGTGGTTGTGTGGTTGGGAAGTATTGTGTGTGTGTGTGTGTGTGGTTGTGTGTATGGTTGTGGTTGTGCGTGTGGGTGTGTGTTTGGTTGTGTGTGTGTGAGTGGTTGTGGTTGTGTGTGTGATTGTTGGTGTGGTTGTGTGGTTGGATGTGGTAGTGGTTGTGTGTGGTTGTATGTGTGGTTATGTGTGTGGTTGTGTGTGTGGTTGTGTGGGTATGGTTGTGTGTGTGGTTTGATGTGTGGTTGTGGTTGGTGTTGTGTGTGGTTGTGTGTGTGGTTTTGTGTGTGGTTGTGTGTGTGTGTGGTTGTGTGTATGGTTGTGTGTGTGTGTGTGGTTGTGTGTGTGGCTGTGTGTGTAGTTGTGGTTGTGTGTGTGGTTGTGTGTGTGGTTGTGTGTGGTTGTGTGTGTGTGTGACTGTGTGTGTGATTGTGTGTGTGTGTGTGGTTGAGTGTGGGGTTGTGTGCATATTTGTGTGTGGTTGTATGTGTGGTCATGTGTGTGTGGTTATTGTTGTGTGTATGGTTGTGTGTGTGTGATTGTGTGTGTTTGGTTGAGTGTGTGGTTGTGTGTGTGGTTATGTGTGGTTGTGGTTGTGTGTCTGATTGTGTGGTTCTGTGTATGTGTGTACTTGTGTGTGTGGTTGTGGGTATGGTTGTGAGTGTGTGGTTGTGTGTGTGGTTGTGTGTTTGTGTGTGTGGCTGTGTGATTAAGTGTTTGTGTGTGGTTGTGTGTGATTGTATGTGTGGTTGTATGTGTGGTTATGGTTGTGTGTGTGGTTGTGTGTGTGGTTGTGTGTGTGGTTGTGTGTGGTTGTGTGTGTGGTTGTGTGTGTGGCTGTGTGTGTATATGGTTGTATGTGTGGTTGTATGTGTGGTTGTATGTGTGTGTGGTTGTGGTTGTGTGTGTGTATGTGTGTGTGTGTGGTTATGGGTGCGGTTGTAGGTGAGGGTGTGGTTGTGTGTGGGTGTGGTTGTGGGTACAGGTGTGGTTGTGGGTGTGTGTATGTGTGGTTGGGTGTGGTTGTGTATGTGGTTGTGTGTGGTTGTGGCTGTGTGTGTGTGATTGTGTGTGTGGTTGTGTGTGTGTGGTTTTGTGTGTGTGGTTGTGTGTGTGGTTGTGTGTGTGTGTGGTTGTGTGTGTGTGTGATAGTGGGTGTGGCTGTGTGGGTGTGGTTGTGTGTGTGTGGTTGTATATGTAGTTGTGGTTGCATGTGTGTTTGTGTGTGTGGTTGTGGTTGTGCGTGGGTGCAGGTGTGGCTGTGGGTGTGGTTGTGGGTGTGTGTGTTGATGTGTGGCTGTGTGTGGTTGTGTGTGTGTGTTTGTGTGTGTGGTTGTGTGAGTGGTTGTGTGTGTGGTTGTGTGTGTATATGGTTGTGTGTGCGGTTGTGTGTGGTTGTGTGTGTGGTTGTATGTGTGGTTATGTGTGTGGGTTTGGTTGTGTGTGTGGTTGGGAATGTGTGTGTGTGGTTGTGGTTGTGTGTGTGTGTGGTTGTGTGTGTGGTTGTGCATGTGTGGTTGTGTGTGTGTGTGGTTGTGGTTGTGTGTGGGTGTGATTGTGGGTTTGGTTGTGTGGGTGTGGTTGTTTGTGTGGTTGTGTGTGTGTGGTTATGTGTGTGGTTGTGTGTGGTTGTGTGTGTGGTTGTGTGTGTGTGGTGTGTGTGTGGTTGTGGGTGTGGTTGGGTGGTGGTGTGTGTGGTTGTGTGTGTGTGGTTGTTTGTGTGGTTGTGTGTGTGTGGTTGTGTGTGTGGTTGTGTGTGTGGTTGTTTGTGTGGTTGTGTGTGTATGGTTGTGTGTGTGGTTGTGTGTGGTTGTGGTTGTGTGTGTGTGTGTGTGGTTGTGGGTGCAGTTGTAGGTGAGGCTGTGGTTGTGTGTGGGTACAGGTGTGGGTACAGGTGTGGTTGTGGGTATGTGTATGTGTGGTTGGGTGTGGTTGTGTATGTGGTTGTGTGTGGTTGTAGGAGAGTAGGGTCTGCTATCCTATGGTCACCCCAAATTTTTGCTTTTTGCTTCACTGGTTTTTGACATATTGAGGCTGTGGGCCTGCCAATCAGACCCCCAGCCTGCTGTTCTCTCTACTAAATTAAAACTATGCACCCTAGGTGCATAACCAATTGGAAGTGGATCACCCTGTCAGCCCCTGTACCAGTGTACACTAGGTACCCAGGGCATTGGTGTACCCAAGGCCTGCCAGGGGCTGCAGCATGTATTATGCCACCCCAGGCTTGGCCTAACAATTTGACACAACTGGCTGATCACTCAGCTGGGGTAAGTTGGTGTAATCACCTCTTACTTAGGTGTAGTATACCTATACCTAACCTTAAATGGGACACCTGGTAACCTATAAGTCACTCCTATGGCAGGCCTTAACAATCCTGAAGGCAGAGTGCTTGGTTCCATGTGAGATGGTGCTCTGGCATGAGCTGAGCCTGTCTGCAGTGGTCGGAACAACTTCCTTCTACTGTTTCCAGATATCGTCATACCATATACTCTTAAGTGCATTATGAACCTCGCGGTTAAATGCTATCTTTGGTTTGGCTTTATCAAAACATGTCGAGTAAGGTGTCATACGAATTGGAATACTAACCCCTCGCCAATTCTGGCGACGGGGTTAGCATTCCACCCTTCTAGAGGGACACGACATGTACAGTACCTGAAACCCGGGTAAAATCAGACATAGCCTCAGCTCCACAAAATGGATGCTGCCACCACAGACACAAGTCTGCCCTCCTGCTGCTGGGAGTCCTTCCAGCTTGGGAGGTGTGGACAAAGGGTTTCCTGCCAGGGGAGGTGCGTGCACCACCCCAGACAGGATTTTGTGTATTGGTCAGGTAGGGCTTGAAAGAAACCAGACATGCCTGTGGCTCACAAGGAGCCTCGGTGCATATGCCAGTTCAAACCGGTCCTGGGGCACACCAGTCCCGGGCCTGGGGCGAGCTGGACAAAGGATTGGGGGTGTAACCACCCCCCTTCCTGGTCCCACCCATAGGGAGGGACCTAGCAGGTAGTCCGGCCCCTAGAATCCGCTTAAAGGTAGGAGCTGTGTCCTAAGACTTCAGACATCCTGGAATCAACTTGAAACTAAGAAGAAGACGGGAACTTCGACATTCTGCTGCACAGAAGACTGAAGAAAATCTCCCCTGTGGTCAGGGAGTGACCACCTTGCTAACGCAAGCACCATCCAGCGAATCACCGTCTGCTTTGCCGCCGCCTCCCGCCGGAGCCCGAGCCCAGAGACTGACAAGACCTGGACCTCCAGACCTCTCACCGCCCGATCCACAGTCCCTGAAAAGAGGAGACCCGTGGAGGCACCGAGACACGTGGAGCCAGCCATCTTGGAACGACTACGACAAGCTGACCAGTGCAACAACCGAGGCTCCCTCCAAGTTGTGCTTTGGGTCCTGAGAAGCCCAACCCTCGAGCAGCATCTGCACCAAAGGTGAGCCCTCCAGCATCTCCACGATCTGCGTGGGGCCCTTCTGCATTTTGCCACTCGACGCGCCTAACCGGTTGCTGGCCCGCTGGCTAGTGGCCATCTTGGCGACGAAATCTACGACAAGCACCGCTGGTCTGGTTGCTCCAGACTGGCCCTTGCTCCCCTCCAAAGGAGCAATCCCTCTGACCTTGCTGGTCAGAACCAACAGCTGATTTCCGAATCCTCCTACAATTGCTTTTGCCAAGGCTTGTTTGCTTCGATCAAGTCGCCGACACCGCCGACAGCGAGAGCCTGCGTGGGACAGCTCGTGAGCCGACTCCTGGACGTCGTCGACCTTCAGGGACCACGTGGCTGCGGAGACAAGCTACCCCTCATCACCTGTTTGCACCCGACATCGCCTGGTACCCACCTGGTGCCACGCTGGTCACTGGCTAGTGACTGTGAACACTGTCCCCTCTGCTTACAGGTCTTCAACATCTCCGATCCACTCTTGGATCCACTGCATCTCTTCCCGACCGACCGCCTGCAGCATCTTTGTCCCAGGCTCAACGGAACAGATAGAAGAAACCCGACGCACTTTGAGGCCTATGCACCCGCTTCCTGTGGGTGAGGTAAAGCTGGTACTCCGGTGCCCATGTGTAGTATTACATCTCTAGTGCCTGTGTTCCAAATCTTAAGTTCCTAGGTCATCCGGAAGATTCCTTTTGCAGTAACTTTGTACTTTTTACGCACCCATTGAAACCTATGGGAGCACGCGTGTGACTATTTGCTCTGCACACGCCACCCGTGGACCTCCTGGTCACTAACTGACGTTAGCTCCTTGTAGGCCCAGCGATTCTAGAGGCCCTAGGCCTTTTCCCTTTTCTGTTCGTGGTACTTATACCACTATTTTAGTATATGGTTTGAGTGGCCACCAGGGCCTATCCATATAAAGTGCAACTTCTGTGTATTCTGTGATAATCTTGTTTGACGATTTGTGCTCCTGTGCTCATAAAGAGACTAGGGGTTACTTTGAGAAATAAATACATATATATTTTGAATATATATCTGTGTGGTGTCCTTTCATTGGTATAAAAGGGGGTTGCATTTGGTAAAACAGCTGGCTTAACACGCATCACGAGTTTAGCCTCAAAGACTGCTTAGCCTACGCTACCACTAGGGCAGCTAGTCCAAAAAGGTTGACTTACAACCACACCATAAGGGTTGCTTGGCATGGTACAAGGTGGTCACTAGAACTAGTGAACAGCATATACCAGGCCAACTTCCCACATTGGTGAGCAGCGGTTGGATTTGAGCTTGCTGTGTTTTACCATTGTAATCTCTTGGTTACCAATTGAAAGATCACATAGGTACCTGTAGGTACATATAAAACAAGATTAGATATACATAAGTTCTACTGAACTTAGTTGTTGTAGAGCAAAGGGAGTAGCACACCCTGACTACAACTACTAGATAGGTTTAGTAGGTAAACCCAAGTGTAGGTAGATTGCAACACATCCACCCACACTTAAGAGCAATGGCCGGGGCAGAGGGGTCCACTGTACCCATCTCTGTTGAGAGTGACCCCCAGAGGGCACCATCCAGCTTTGCTACCCTTAATCAGAATGAGCTCAGGCATTTGGCAACTCTTAGAGGCCTTAAACAGCCCAAGAACCCAAACTCTGCTGAGCTCAGAGAGCTCTTACAGAATGATGAGAATCAGAGAGCACTCAAGAAAGCTTCCCAGTTAGCCCCCTTAGGGACAGGAACAGGAGGCCCCCCTTCTAAAGATGCCACTGAAGTACCCCTTCCCAATAGTCACCCCTTAGATGGGATGCCTACCACAGAGGATGAGAGTGAAAAGGATACTGACAGTAGTGAGGATGAAGGGAGAACTAGCCCAGTGCCAAGTATTATACTTGGCCCAGCTAAACCAAGGCTATTGGGGACTGACAGTGGGTTCAACCCACTGGATCTCCCCAGTGGACTTAACACAGGGCTTGGAAGGCAAAGGAATCGCTCAGGTGACTCCAATGCTTCCCATGGCTCTAGAGGCTCTCAAGGTCACTCCAGGAGAAGGATGACCACCCCTCAGAGGAGGGAACATGAGGCCAAGATGCAAGAGGCTCAGCTGAGGATCAGGAAGCAGGAGCTAGAAGTAGCCCTGATGGAAGAGAAACTTAGCAAGGCTAGACAGCATAAAGAGAGTGGGTCTATACCCACTGGTGGCAGCATTGTCCCTAAGGACAAAGATAGGGTTTTCGATAATAGGAACCTGTCTAAGGTTGTGCCCCCCTACAAAAGTGGGGATGACATCCACAAGTGGATAACTGCTCTTGAGAGAGCCTGCAAAGTACAGCAGGTTCCTGAAGATCAGTGGGCAGCAATCCTCTGGCTCTCCTTTGAAGGAAGAGGCAGAGACAGACTCCTCACTGTTAGAGAAGAGGATGTCAGAAACTACAGAGTCCTGAAGAGTGTTCTAGTTGATGGGTTAGGCTTAACCACTGAGCAGTACAGGTTAATGTTCAGAGACACCCAAAAGACACAGACTCAGGACTGGTCTGAATACATTGAATGTGCCACTAAGGCTTTGGAGGGTTGGTTGCTGGGAAGTAAGGTATCTGATTTTACAGGATTGTATAATTTGATGATGAGAGAACAGATTTTAAATAACTGTCAAAACCAGCAACTGCATCAACACTTGGTTGACTCTGATCTGACCTCTCCCCAAGAATTGGGAAAGAAGGCAGACAAATGGGTCAGAACCAGGGTTAAGCAAAAGAACCAGAACCAGGGCCAAGGGGGTGATCAGAAGAAAACAGACCAAAAGGGTGGAGATCAGAAACCTAAAGACCAGAAGTCTTCAACAGGGCCCCAAACTACTGCTAAGGAGGGTGGGTCCCAACAGTCCAAGAAGAAGAAAGAAGGTCAGAAGAAACCCTGGTGCAATCATTGTAAAAATACAACTCACTGGACTAGTGATTGCAAAAAGGGTGGAGCCCCCAACACTGTTGCCCCTAAGGCACCTGCTCCCAGTACTACTGTTAGCAGTGTTGGTCCCCAGACAAAGGGTGTAGTGGGAATCACTATGGGAACTGAAGGAGATTCTGACTTAGACAGAACCCTTACACAGGCAGTCTTGATCTGTGATGGGGACATTGATTTGTCCCTGACTGTGAGCCCCAGTAACCTGGGCAAGTACAGACAGACTCCTTTAATTAATGACAAAGTGGCTCAAGCCTACAGGGACACATGTGCCAGTGTCACTATGGTGACACCAGGCTTTGTGGATCCTGGACAGTACATACCAGGTGAGAACTACCTGGTGACCAATGCCAGCAATGCCACTACTTCACATAGTGTGGCAGTTGTTAACTTCTCATGGGGAGGGGTAACTGGCCTCAAAAGGGTTGTGGTTAGTGCAGACCTCCCAGTAGAATGTTTGTTGGGCAATGACCTAGAGAGTTCTCTATGGTCAGAAGTGGAGTACAGGACTCATGCAGAGATGTTAGGTATATCATCACATGTCCTTGCTGTGACCAGGTCACAGGCCAAAAAGTGCCTCACTGAACCTCAGGTCTTGGATCCTGGAACAATGGACCAAGCACCTACCAAGAAGAAGAACAGGAGGGTCAAGGCTGTGCCTTCCCCCCTGCCTCAGAGTGATGATCAGCCTTCCCAGGAAGCTGATCTAGAGGACCCTGAAGGAACTGTCCCTGAAGAGCTTGAACCTGACCAGGTTGAGTTTCTGGGGACAGGGGGACCTTCAAGGGCTGACTTGAGGCAGGCTCAGTTATCCTGTCCCTCTCTTGAACCCCTCAGACAGCTGGCTGCTGCTGAGGCTGCTGGGAATGCTCAAGGTACCCATAAAGTGTATTGGGATGAAGGGCTCCTTTATTCAGAGGCTAGAGACCCCAAGCCTGGTGCTACCAGGAGGTTGGTCATACCTCTGCAATTTAGGGGCTTCCTTCTTACCTTGGCCCATGACATTCCTTTAGCAGGACACCTAGGCCAGAATAAGACCTGGGACAGACTTGTCCCTCACTTTCACTGGCCTCACATGAATGAAGATACAAAGGAGTTTTGTCGCTCCTGTGTTACCTGCCAAGCCAGTGGCAAATCAGGTGGCACAACAAAGGCCCCCCTAATACCACTACCTGTGGTGGGGGTCCCCTTTGAAAGAGTGGGAATAGACATAGTGGGTCCCATGGATCCTCCCACTGCATCTGGGCACAGATTTATACTGGTGGTAGTGGATCATGCCACCAGGTATCCAGAGGCAATTCCCCTTAGGACCACTACAGCTCCTGTTGTGGCCAGGGCCCTGCTGGGAGTATTCTCCAGAGTGGGGTTTCCTAAGGAGGTAGTATCTGACAGAGGTACCAACTTTATGTCAGGATACTTGACAGCTATGTGGAAGGAATGTGGTGTCAACTACAAGTTCACCACCCCTTATCACCCACAATGCAATGGGCTTGTTGAGAGATTCAACAAGACCCTAAAGGGTATGATCAAAGGATTACCTGAAAAGCTCAGGCGAAGATGGGATATCCTTCTACCCTGCCTTCTGTTTGCTTACAGAGAGGTCCCACAAAAAGGAGTTGGCTACAGCCCCTTTGAATTGTTGTTTGGGCACCCTGTGAGAGGCCCACTGTGTTTGGTGAAGGAAGGATGGGAGTTACCTCTCAAAAAGCCTAAGCTAGACATAGTGGACTATGTACTTGGTCTCCGCTCCAGGATGGCTGAGTATATGGAGAAGGCATCTAAAAACCTTGAGGCAAGCCAGGCCTTACAGAAAGCTTGGCATGACCAAAAGGCTGTCTTGGTTGAGTATCAGCCAGGACAGAAGGTATGGGTGTTGGAGCCAGTGGCCCCAGCAGCACTCCAAGACAAATGGTCTGGACCCCATACAATCCTGGAAAAGAAGGGAGAGGTCACCTACTTGGTGGACCTAGGAACTCCCAGGAGTCCCCACAGGGTACTCCATGTTAACAGGCTTAAAGCATATGTTGACAGGGCAGACATGGGCTTGCTCATGGCTACAGATGAGGGACAGGAGGAAGAGAGTGACCCTCTCCCAGACCTGTTGTCTCAGAACCCTGAAGATGGCTCAGTTGAAGGAGTGACCCTTGGAGGCAACCTCACTGCCCATCAGCAGACTGAATGTAGACAGGTTCTACAATCATTTTCACATATGTTTTCCTTGATACCTAGTCAAACTGACTGGTGTACCCATGTTGTGGACACTGGTGACAGTCTGCCTGTAAAGAACAAACTTTACAGACAACCTGACCACGTCAGGGACTGTATAAAGGCTGAGGTACATAAAATGCTGGAATTAGGTGTCATTGAACCCTCAGAGAGCCCCTGGGCTAGCCCAGTGGTTCTGGTCCCCAAACCTCACACCAAAGATGGCAAGAGAGAGATGAGGTTCTGTGTGGACTACAGAGGACTCAATGCTGTCACCAGGACAGATGCACACCCTATTCCAAGGGCAGATGAGCTCATAGACAAACTAGCTTCTGCAAAGTTTTTGAGCACATTTGACTTGACAGCTGGCTATTGGCAAATCAGGTTAGCTGAGGAGTCTAAGGCCAAAACAGCATTCTCAACCCCAGGTGGGCATTATCAGTTTGTGGTGATGCCCTTTGGTCTGAAGAATGCACCTGCCACCTTCCAAAGGCTGGTGAACCAAGTCCTTACTGGGTTGGATGACTTTTGCGCAGCATATCTTGATGACATTGCTGTCTTTAGTTCCACCTGGGAGGATCACCTGATCCACCTGAAGAAGGCTCTTGAGGCTCTGCAAAGGGCAGGCCTCACTATCAAGGCTACTAAGTGCCAGATAGGGCAGAGTAAGGTTGTATATTTGGGCCACCTTGTAGGTGGAGGCCAAGTTCAACCACTGGAGAGTAAGATACAATCCATCAAGGACTGGTCCCCTCCAACCACCCAGACTCAAGTTCGAGCTTTCTTGGGCTTGACTGGGTACTACAGGAAGTTTGTTAAGAACTATGGGTCCATTGTGACTCCTCTTAATGATCTGACATCCAAGAAGATGCCCAAAAAGGTTCAGTGGACAGTAAGCTGTCAAAAGGCATTTGATGACCTGAAGGAGGCCATGTGCTCTGCACCTACCCTGAAAAGTCCTGACTACTCCAAAGAGTTTATTGTCCAAACAGATGCTTCTGAGTTGGGTGTGGGAGCTGTGCTGTCACAACTTAATGTAGATGGTCAAGACCAACCCATTGCTTTTATTAGCAGAAGGTTGACCCCCAGAGAGAAGAATTGGTCAGCTATTGAGAGGGAGGCCTTTGCTGTGGTGTGGGCCCTGAAGAAGCTGAGGCCATACTTGTTTGGCACTCACTTCAAGATTCAGACCGACCATAAGCCCCTCTTGTGGCTAAATCAGATGAAGGGTGAAAACCCCAAACTGCTTAGGTGGTCCATTTCCCTACAGGGGATGGACTTTACAGTGGAGCACCGGCCAGGTACTGACCATGGGAATGCAGATGGTCTCTCCAGGTACTTCCACTTAGGACATGAAGACGAGACTGGTCAAGGCTAGTTTAATGTCCCAGCGTTTGGGGGGGGGTTGTGTAGGAGAGTAGGGTCTGCTATCCTATGGTCACCCCAAATTTTTGCTTTTTGCTTCACTGGTTTTTGACATATTGAGGCTGTGGGCCTGCCAATCAGACCCCCAGCCTGCTGTTCTCTCTACTAAATTAAAACTATGCACCCTAGGTGCATAACCAATTGGAAGTGGATCACCCTGTCAGCCCCTGTACCAGTGTACACTAGGTACCCAGGGCATTGGTGTACCCAAGGCCTGCCAGGGGCTGCAGCATGTATTATGCCACCCCAGGCTTGGCCTAACAATTTGACACAACTGGCTGATCACTCAGCTGGGGTAAGTTGGTGTAATCACCTCTTACTTAGGTGTAGTATACCTATACCTAACCTTAAATGGGACACCTGGTAACCTATAAGTCACTCCTATGGCAGGCCTTAACAATCCTGAAGGCAGAGTGCTTGGTTCCATGTGAGATGGTGCTCTGGCATGAGCTGAGCCTGTCTGCAGTGGTCGGAACAACTTCCTTCTACTGTTTCCAGATATCGTCATACCATATACTCTTAAGTGCATTATGAACCTCGCGGTTAAATGCTATCTTTGGTTTGGCTTTATCAAAACATGTCGAGTAAGGTGTCATACGAATTGGAATACTAACCCCTCGCCAATTCTGGCGACGGGGTTAGCATTCCACCCTTCTAGAGGGACACGACATGTACAGTACCTGAAACCCGGGTAAAATCAGACATAGCCTCAGCTCCACAAAATGGATGCTGCCACCACAGACACAAGTCTGCCCTCCTGCTGCTGGGAGTCCTTCCAGCTTGGGAGGTGTGGACAAAGGGTTTCCTGCCAGGGGAGGTGCGTGCACCACCCCAGACAGGATTTTGTGTATTGGTCAGGTAGGGCTTGAAAGAAACCAGACATGCCTGTGGCTCACAAGGAGCCTCGGTGCATATGCCAGTTCAAACCGGTCCTGGGGCACACCAGTCCCGGGCCTGGGGCGAGCTGGACAAAGGATTGGGGGTGTAACCACCCCCCTTCCTGGTCCCACCCATAGGGAGGGACCTAGCAGGTAGTCCGGCCCCTAGAATCCGCTTAAAGGTAGGAGCTGTGTCCTAAGACTTCAGACATCCTGGAATCAACTTGAAACTAAGAAGAAGACGGGAACTTCGACATTCTGCTGCACAGAAGACTGAAGAAAATCTCCCCTGTGGTCAGGGAGTGACCACCTTGCTAACGCAAGCACCATCCAGCGAATCACCGTCTGCTTTGCCGCCGCCTCCCGCCGGAGCCCGAGCCCAGAGACTGACAAGACCTGGACCTCCAGACCTCTCACCGCCCGATCCACAGTCCCTGAAAAGAGGAGACCCGTGGAGGCACCGAGACACGTGGAGCCAGCCATCTTGGAACGACTACGACAAGCTGACCAGTGCAACAACCGAGGCTCCCTCCAAGTTGTGCTTTGGGTCCTGAGAAGCCCAACCCTCGAGCAGCATCTGCACCAAAGGTGAGCCCTCCAGCATCTCCACGATCTGCGTGGGGCCCTTCTGCATTTTGCCACTCGACGCGCCTAACCGGTTGCTGGCCCGCTGGCTAGTGGCCATCTTGGCGACGAAATCTACGACAAACACCGCTGGTCTGGTTGCTCCAGACTGGCCCTTGCTCCCCTCCAAAGGAGCAATCCCTCTGACCTTGCTGGTCAGAACCAACAGCTGATTTCCGAATCCTCCTACAATTGCTTTTGCCAAGGCTTGTTTGCTTCGATCAAGTCGCCGACACCGCCGACAGCGAGAGCCTGCGTGGGACAGCTCGTGAGCCGACTCCTGGACGTCGTCGACCTTCAGGGACCACGTGGCTGCGGAGACAAGCTACCCCTCATCACCTGTTTGCACCCGACATCGCCTGGTACCCACCTGGTGCCACGCTGGTCACTGGCTAGTGACTGTGAACACTGTCCCCTCTGCTTACAGGTCTTCAACATCTCCGATCCACTCTTGGATCCACTGCATCTCTTCCCGACCGACCGCCTGCAGCATCTTTGTCCCAGGCTCAACGGAACAGATAGAAGAAACCCGACGCACTTTGAGGCCTATGCACCCGCTTCCTGTGGGTGAGGTAAAGCTGGTACTCCGGTGCCCATGTGTAGTATTACATCTCTAGTGCCTGTGTTCCAAATCTTAAGTTCCTAGGTCATCCGGAAGATTCCTTTTGCAGTAACTTTGTACTTTTTACGCACCCATTGAAACCTATGGGAGCACGCGTGTGACTATTTGCTCTGCACACGCCACCCGTGGACCTCCTGGTCACTAACTGACGTTAGCTCCTTGTAGGCCCAGCGATTCTAGAGGCCCTAGGCCTTTTCCCTTTTCTGTTCGTGGTACTTATACCACTATTTTAGTATATGGTTTGAGTGGCCACCAGGGCCTATCCATATAAAGTGCAACTTCTGTGTATTCTGTGATAATCTTGTTTGACGATTTGTGCTCCTGTGCTCATAAAGAGACTAGGGGTTACTTTGAGAAATAAATACATATATATTTTGAATATATATCTGTGTGGTGTCCTTTCATTGGTATAAAAGGGGGTTGCATTTGGTAAAACAGCTGGCTTAACACGCATCACGAGTTTAGCCTCAAAGACTGCTTAGCCTACGCTACCACTAGGGCAGCTAGTCCAAAAAGGTTGACTTACAACCACACCATAAGGGTTGCTTGGCATGGTACAAGGTGGTCACTAGAACTAGTGAACAGCATATACCAGGCCAACTTCCCACAGTGGTTATGTGTGGTTGTGTGTGTGGTTGTGGTTATATGCATGTGTGGTTGTGTATGTGTTTGAGTGGTTGTGTGTGTGAGTATTTGTGGGTGTGGTTGGGTATGGTTGTGTGTGTGGTTGTGTGTGTGTGGTTGTGTGTCTGTTGTTGTGTGTGTGGTTGTGTGTGTTTGTGTGTGTGGTTGTGTGTGTGCGGTTGTGTGTGTGGTGTGTGACTGCTTGGATGTGGTTGTGTGTGTATGTGGTTTTGTGTGTATGGTTCTGGGTGTGGTTGTGTGTATGGTTGTGTGTGTGGTTGTGTGGTTGTTTGTGTGGTTGTGTGTGTGTGTGGTTGTGTGTGTGGTTGTGTGTGTTTGTATGTGTGGTTGTGTGTGTGTGGTTGTGTGTGTGCTGTATGTGTGGTTGTGTGTGGTTGTGTGTGTATGTGGTTTTGTGTATATGGTTGTGGGTGTGGTTGTGGCTGTGGTTGTGTGGTTGTGCGTGTGGTGGTGTGTGTGGTTGTGGTTATGTGTTTGGTTGTGTGTGGGGTTGTGTGTGTGGTTGTGTGTGTGTTTGTGTGTGGTTGTGTGTGGTTGTATATGTGTGTTTGTGTGTGGTTGTTTGTGTGTGTGTGGTTGTGCGTGTGGTTGTGTGTGTGGTTGTGTATGTGTATGGTTGTATTTGTGGTTGTGTGTGTGTGTTTGTGGTTGTGTGTGTGTGGTTGTGGGTGCTGTTGTAGGTGAGGGTGTGGTTGTGTGTGGGTGCGGTTGTAGGTACGGGTGTGGTTGTGGGTGTGTGTATATGTGTGGTTGGGTGTGGTTGTGTATGTGGTTGTTTGTGTGGTTGTGGCTGTATGTGTGTGGTTATGTGTGTGTGGTTGTGTGTGTGTGGTTTTATGTGTGGTTGTGTGTGTGGTTGTGTGTGTGGTTGTGTGTGTGGTTGTGTGTGTGTGATTGTGTGTGTGCTTGTGTGTGTGTGTGTGGTTGTGTGTGAGGTTGTGTGCATGGTTGTGTGTGGTTGTATGTGTGGCTGTGTGTGTGGTTATGATTGTGTGTGTGGTTGTGTGTGTGTGGTTGTGTGTGTGTGGTTGTGTGTGTGTTTGGTTGTGTGTGTGGTTGTATGTGTGGTTATGTGTGGTTGTGTGTGTCTGGTTGTGTGGTTGTGTGTAGTTGTGTTTGTGGTTGTGTATGGTTGTATGGGTGTGGTTGTGTGTGTGGTTGTGTGGGTGTGGTTGTGTGTGTGGTTGTGTGTGGTTGTGTGGTTGTATATGTGGTTGTGTGTGTGGCTGTGTGGTTGAGTGTTTATGTGTGGTTGTGTGTGTGATTGAGTGTGGTTGTATGTGTGGTTGTGTGTGTGTGTGGTTATGGTTGTGTGTGGTTGTGGTTGTATGTGCGTGTGATTGTGGATGTGGTTGTATGGGTGTGGTTGTGTGTGTGGTTGTGTGTGTGTGTGGTTGTGTGTGTGGTTGTGTGTGTGTGTGGTTGTGTGTGTGTTTATGATTGGGTGTGTGGTTGTGTGTGTGGTTGTGTGTGTGGTAATGTGTGTGGTTGTGGTTATGTGTGTGGTTGTGTGTGTTGTTGTGGTTGTGTGTGTGGTTGAGGTTGTGTGTCTGTGGTTATGTGTGGTTGTGTGTGAGGTTGTGTGCATGGTTGTGTGTGGTTGTATGTGTGTGGTTATGGTTGTGTGTGTGGTTGTGTGTGTGTGGCTGTGTGTGTGTGGTTGTGTGTGTGTGGTTTTATATGTGGTTCTGTGTGTGGTTGTATGTGTGGTTGTGTGTGTGATTGTGTGTTTGTGTGGTTGTGTGTGTGTGTGGTTGAGTAAGAGGTTGTGTACATGGTTGTGTGTGGTTGTATGTGTGGTTGTGTGTTTGTGGTTATGGTTGTGTGTGTGGTTGTGTGTGTGGTTGTGTGTGGGTGGTTGTGTGTGTTTGGTTGTGTGTGTGGTTATGTGTGTGGTTATGTGTGGTTGTGTGTATCTGGTTGTGTGGTTGTGGTTGTGTGTGTGGTTGGGTGTGATTGTGTGGTTGTGTGTGTGGTTGTGGTTGTGTGTGGCTGTGTGGTTGAGTGTGTGTGTGTGTGGTTGTGTGTGTGATTGTATGTGGTTGTATGTGTGGTTGTGTGTGTGTGGATATGCTTGTGTGTGTGGTTGTGTGTGTGTGTGTGGTTGTGTGTGTGTTTGGTTGTGTGTATGGTTATGTGTGTGGTTGTGTGTGTCTGGTTGTGTGGTTGTGTGTGTAGTTGTGTGCATGTGTAGTTGTGTGTGTGGTTATGTGTGGTTGTGTGTGGTTGTGTGTGTGGTTGTATGTGTGTGGTTGTGTATTTGTGGTTTTGTGTTTGCTTAGGGATGTGTGTGTGGTTGTGTGTGTGGTTGTGCATGTGTATGGTTGTATGTGTGGTTGTGGCTGTGTGTGTGTGTGGTTGTGGTTGTGTGTGTGGTTGTGGGGTTGTGTGTGTTTGTGGTTGTGTGTTTGATTGTGGTTGTATGCATGTGTGGTTGTGTGTGTGTTTGAGTGTGAGTGTGGTTGTATGTGTGAGTGGTTGTGGGTGTGGTCGGATGTGGTTGTGTGTTTGCTTATGTGTGTGTGGTTGTGCGTGTGTGGTTGTGTGTGTGGTTGTGTTTGTTTGTATGTGTGGTTGTGTGTGTGTGGTTGTGTGTGTGGTGTGTGTGTGTGGTTGGGTGTGGTTATGTGTGTGTGTGGTTTTGTGTGTATGGTTGTGGGTGTGGTTGTGGCTGTGGTTGTTTGGTTGTGCGTGTGGTGGTGTGTGTGGTTGTGGTTAAGTGTGTGGTTGTGTGTGTGATTGTGTGTGTGTGTTTGTGTGTGGTTGTGGGTGCAGTTGTAGGTGAGGGTGTGGTTGTGTGTGGGTGCGGTTGCGGCTACAGGTGTGGTTGTGGGTATGAGTGTATGTATGGTTGGGTGTGGTTGTGTATGTGGTTGTGTGTGTGGTTGTGGCTGTGTGTGTGGTTGTGTGTGTGTGGTTGTGTGTGTGTGTGTGGTTTTATGTGTGGTTGTGTGTGTGTGGTTGTGTGTATGGTTGTGTGTGTGTGTGTGTGTGTGCTTGTGTGTGTGTGAGGTTGTGTACATGGTTGTGTGTGGTTGTATGTGTGGTTGTGTGTGTGTGGTTATGGTTGTGTGTGTGGTTGTGTGTGTGGTTGTGTGTGTGTGGTTGTGTGGTTGTGTGTGTTTGGTTGTGTGTGTGGTTGTGTGTGTGGTCATGTGTGGTTGTGGTTGTGTGTGTCTGGTTGGGGGGTTGTGGTTGTGTGTGTGTTTGGGTGTGATTGTGTGGTTGTGTGTGTGGTTGTGTGTGTGTGGTGGAGTGTGTGGTTTTGTGTGTGGTTGTGTGTGTGTGCTTGTGTGTGTGCTTGTATGTGTGCTTGTGTGTGTGCTTGTGTGTGGTTGTATGTGTGATTGTGTGTGTGGTTATGGTTGTGGTTGTGTGTGTGGTTGTGTATGTGGTTGTGTGTGTTTGTGGTTGTGTGTGTTCAGTTGTGTGTGTGGTTGTGTGTGTGGTTATATGTGTGGTTTTGGCTGTGTGTGTCTGGTTGTGTGGTTGTTTATGTGGTTGTGTGTGTGGTTGTGTGGTTGTGTGTGGTTGTGTGTGTGGTTGTGTGTGTGGTTGTATGGGTGTGGTTGTGCATGTGGTTGTGTGTGGTTGTGTATGTGGTTGTATGTGTTTGGTTGGGTGTGGCTGTGTGGATGAGTGTATGTGTGTGTGGTGTGTGTGGTTGGGTGTGGTTGTGTGTGTTTGTGGTTGTGTGTGTTCAGTTGTGTGTGTGGTTGTGTGTGTGGTTATATGTGTGGTTTTGGCTGTGTGTGTCTGGTTGTGTGGTTGTTTATGTGGTTGTGTGTGTGGTTGTGTGGTTGTGTGTGGTTGTGTGTGTGGTTGTGTGTGTGGTTGTATGGGTGTGGTTGTGCATGTGGTTGTGTGTGGTTGTGTATGTGGTTGTATGTGTTTGGTTGGGTGTGGCTGTGTGGATGAGTGTATGTGTGTGTGGTGTGTGTGGTTGGGTGTGGTTGTGTGTGTGGTTGTGTGTGTTGTTGTGTGTGATTGTGTGTGTGTTCTTGTGTATATGTGTGGTTGTGTATGAGGTTGTGTACATGGTTGTGTGTGGTTGTATGTGTGGTTGTGTGTTTGTGGTTATGGTTGTGTGTGTGGTTGTGTGTGTGGCTGTGTGTGTGGTTATGTGTGTTTGGTTGTGTGTGTGGTTGTGTGTGTGTGTGGTTATGTGTGGTTGTGTGGGTCTGGTTGTGTGGTTGTGGTTGTGTGTGTGGTTGGGTGTGATTGTGTGGTTGTGTGTGGTTGTGGTTGTGTGTGGTTGTGTGGTTGAGTGTGTGTGGTTGTGTGTGTGATTGTGTGTGGTTGTATATGTGTGTGTGTGTGTGGATATGCTTGTGTGTGGTTGTGTGTGTGTGTGTGGTTTTGTCTGTGTTTGGTTGTGTGTGTGGTTATGTATGTGGTTGTGTGTGTCTGGTTGTGTGGTTGTGTGTGGTTGTGGGTGGTTGTGGGTGTGGTTGTATGGTTGGGTGTGGTTGTGTGTGTGTGGTTGTGTGTGTGGTTGGGTGTGTGGTTGTGTGTGTGTCTGTGTGTATGATTGTGTGTGTGGTTGTGGTTGTGTGTAGTTGTGTTTATGGCTGTGTGGTTGAGTGTGTGTGTGGTTGTGTGTGTGGTTGTGTGTGGTTGTGTGTGTGTGGTTGTGTGTGTGGTTCTGTGTGTGGTTGTGTGTGTTGTTGTGTGCATGGTTATGTGTGTGCAGTTGTGTGTGGTTGTGTGGTTGTGTGTGTGATTGTGTGTGGTTGTGTGTGTGGTTGTGTGTGTGTGGTTGTGTGTGTGGTTGTGGTTGTATGCATGTGTGGTTGTGTGTATGTGTTTACGTGTGTGTGTGGTTGTGTGTGTGAGTGGTTGTGGGTGTGGTTGTGTGTGGTTGTGTGTGTGATTGTGTGTGTGTGGTTGTTTGGGTTATTGTGTGTGTGTGGTTGTGTGTGTGTAGTTGTGTGTGGTTGTGTGTGTGGTTGTATGTGTGTGGTTTGGTATGTGATGTGTGTGTGGTTGGGTTTGGTTGTGTGTGTATGTGCTTTTGTGTGTATGGTTGTGGGTGTGGTTGTGGCTGTAGTTGTGTGGTTGTGCGTGTGGTGGTGTGTGTTGTGGTTATATGTGTGGTTGTGTGTGGGGTTGTGTGTGTGGTTGTGTGTGTGTGTTTGTGTGTGGCTGTGTGTGTGTGGTTGTGTGTGTGGTTGTGCGTGTGTATGGTTGTATGTGTGGTTGTGTGTGGTTGTGGTTGTGTGTGTATGTGTGTGGTTGTGGGTGCGGTTGTAGGTGAGGGTGTGGTTGTGTGTGGGTGCGGTTGTGGGTACAGGTGTGGTTGTGGGTGTGTGTGTATGTGTGGTTGGGTGTGGTTGTGTATGTGGTTGTGTGTTTGGTTATGGCTGTGTGTGTGTGGTTGTGTGTGGTTTTGTGTGTGGTTGTTTGTATGTGGTTGTGTGTGTGGTTGTGTGTGTGATTGTGTGTGTGTGTGGTTGTGTGTGAGGTTCTGTGCATGGTTGTGTGTGGTTGTATGTGTGGTTGTGTGTGTTTGGTTATGGTTGTGTTTGTTTGTGTGTGTGGTTGTGTGTGTGTTTGGTTGTGTGTGTGTTTGGTTGTGTGTGTGGTTGTGTGTGTGGTTATGTGTGTGGTTGTGGTATTGTTGTGGTTGTGTGTGTGTGTGTGGTTGTGGGTGCAGTTGTGGGTGAGGGTGTGATTGTATATGGGTGCAGTTGTGGGTACAGGTGTGGTTGTGGGTGTGGGTGTATGTATGGTTGGGTGTGGTTGTGTGTGTGGTTGTGTGTGGTTGTGGCTGTGTGGGTGTGGTTGTGTGTGTGTGGTTGAGTGTGTGGTTGTGTGTGGTTGTATGTGTGGTTGTGTGTGTGTGGTTATGGTTGTGTATGTGGTTGTGTGTGTGGTTGTGTGTGTTTGGTTGTGTGTGTGTGTGGTTGTGTGTGTGGTTGTGTGTGTGGTTATGTGTGTGGTTGTGTGTGTCTGGTTGTGTGGTTGTGTGTGTGTGGTTGTGTGTGTGGTTGTGGGTATGGTTGTATGGTTGGGTGTGGTTATGTGTGTGTGTGGTTTTGTGTGTATGGTTGTGGGTGTGGTTGTGGTTGTGGTTGTTTGGTTGTGCGTGTGGTGGTGTGTGTGGTTGTGGTTATGTGTGTGGTTGTGTGGTTGTGTGTGTGTGTTTGTGTATGGTTGTGGGTGCGGTTGTAGGTGAGGGTGTGGTTGTGTGTGGGTGCGGTTGTGGGTAAGGGTGTGGTTGTGGGTGTGTGTGTATGTGTGGTTGGGTGTGGTTGTGTATGTGGTTGTGTGTGTGGTTGTGGCTGTGTGTGTGGTTGTGTGTGTGTGGTTGTGTGTGTGTGGTTTTATGTGTGGTTATGTGTGTTATTGTGTGTATGATTGTGTGTGTGTGATTGTGTGTGTGTGCTTGTGTGTGTGTGGTTGTGTGTGAGGTTGTGTACATGGTTGTGTGTGGTTGTATGTGTAGTTGTGTGTGTGTGGTTGTGTGTGGTTGTGTGTGTGTTGTTGTGTGGTTGTGTGTGTCTGGTTGGGTGGTTGTGGTTGTGTGGTTGTGTGTGTGGTTCTGTGTGTGTAGTTGAGTGTGTGGTTTTGTATGTGGTTGTGTGTGTGTGCTTGTGTGTGTGTGTGTGGTTGTGTGTGTGCTTGTGTGTGTGGTTGGGTGTGGTTGTATGTGTGATTGTGTGTGTGGTTATGGTTGTGTGTGTGGTTGTGTGTGTGGGTGTGTGTGTGGTTGTGTGTTTGATTGTGTGTGGTTATGTGTGTGGTTGTGTGTGGTTGTGTGTGTGGTTGTGGTTGTATGCATGTGTGTTTGTGTGTGTGTTTGAGTGTGTGTGGTTGTATGTGTGAGTGGTTGTGGGTGTGGTTGGATGTGGTTGTGTGCGTGCATGGTTGTTTGTGTGGTTGTGTGAGTGTGGTTGTGTGTGTGGTTGTGTGTGTTTGTATGTGTGGTTGTGTGTGTGTGGTTGTGTGTGTGGTGTGTGTGTGTGGTTGGGTGAGGTTGTGTTTCTGTGGTTTTGTGTGTATGGTTGTGGGTGTGGGTGTGGCTGTGGTTGTTTGGTTGTGCATGTGGTGGTGTGTGTGGGTGTGGTTGTTTGTGTGGTTGTGTGTGTGTGTTTGTGTGTGGTTGTATGTGTGGTTGTGGTTGTGTGTGTGGTTGTGGGTGCGGTTGTAGGTGAGGGTGTGGTTGTGTGTGGGTGCGGTTGTGGGTACGGGTGTGGTTGTGGGTGTGTGTGTATGTGTGGTTGGGTGTGGTTGTGTATGTGGTTGTGGCTGTGTGTGTGGTTGTGTGTGTGTGGTTTTATGTGTGGCTGTGTGTGTGTGGTTGTGTGTATGGTTTTGTGTGTGTGATTGTGTGTGTGCTTGTGTGTGTGTGGTTGTATGTGAGGTTGTGTACATGGTTGTGTGTGGTTGTATGTGTGGTTGTGTGTGTGTGGTTATGGTTGTGTGTGTGGTTGTGTGTGTGTGGTTGTGTGGTTGTGTGTGTTTGGTTGTGTGTGTGGTTGTGTGTGTGGTTATGTGTGGTTGTGGTTGTGTGTGTCTGCTTGGAGGGTTGTGGTTGTGTGTGTGGTTGGGTGTGATTGTGTGGTTGTGTGTGTGGTTGTGTGTGTGTGGTTGAGTGTGTGGTTTTGTGTGTGGTTGTGTGTGTGTGCTTGTGTGTGTGTGCTTGTGTGTGTGCTTGTGTGTGGTTGTATGTGTGATTGTGTGTGTGGTTATGGTTATGGTTATGGTTATGGTTGTGTGTGTGGCTGTGTGTGTTTGTGGTTGTGTGTGTTTGTGGTTGTGTGCGTTCAGTTGTGTGTGTGGTTGTGTGTGTGGTTATGTGTGTGGTTGTGGTTGTGTTTGTCTGGTTGTGTGGTTGTGTATGTGTATGGTTGTGTGTGTGGTTGTGTGTGTGGTTGTGTGTGGTTGTGTGTGTGTGGGTATGTGTGTGGTTGTGTGGGTGCGGTTTTGCATGTGGTTGTGTGTGGTTGTGTATGTGGTTGTATGTGTTTGGTTGTGTGTGGCTGTGTGGTTGAGTGTATGTGTGTGTGGTTGGGTGTGGTTGGGTGTGGTTGGGTGTGTGATTGTGTGTGTGTTCTTGTGTGTGTGTGTGGTTGTGTATGAGGTTGTGTACATGGTTGTGTGTGGTTGTATGTGTGGTTGTGTGTTTGTTGTTATGGTTGTGTGTGTGGTTGTGTGTGTGGTTGTATGTGTGTGGTTGTGTGTGTTGGTTGTGTGTGTGGTTGTGTGTGTGGTTATGTGTGGTTGTGGTTGTGTGTGTCTGGTTGTGTGGTTGTGGTTGGGTGTGTGGTTGGGTGTGATTGTGTGGTTGAGTGTGTGGTTGTGGTTGTGTGTGGCTGTGTGGTTGAGTGTGTGTGTGTGGTTGTGTGTATGATTGTGTGTGGTTGTATATGTGGTTGTGTGTGTGTGTGGATATGCTTGTGTGTGTGTGTGTGGTTGTGTGTGTGTTTGGTTGTGTGTGTGGTTATATGTGTGGTTGTGTGTGTCTGGTTGTGTGGTTGTGTGTGGTTTTGGGTGTGGTTGTATGGTTGTGTGTGGTTGTGTGTGTGGTTGGGTGTGTGTGGTTGTGTGTGTGGTTGTGTGTGGTTGTGTGTGTGGCTGTGTGTGTGATTGTGTGTGTGGTTGTGTGTAGTTGTGTTTATGGCTATGTGGTTGAGTGTGTGTGTGGTTGTGTGTGTGGTTGTGTGTGGTTGTGTGTGTGTGGTTGTGTGTGTGGTTCAGTGTGTGGTTGTGTGTGTTGTTGTGTGCATGGTTATGTGTGTGCAGTTGTGTGTGGTTGTGTGTGTGGTTGTGTGGTTGTGTGTGTGTGGTTGTGTGTGTGATTGTGTGTGGTTATGTGTGTGGTTGTGTGTGGTTGTGTGTGTGGTTGTGGTTGTATGCATGTGTGGTTGTGTGTGTGTTTGAGTGTGTGTGTGGTTGTGTGTATGAGTGGTTGTGGGTGTGGTTGTGTGTGGTTGTGTGTGTGATTGTGTGTGTGTGGTTGTGTGTGTGTGGTTGTGTGTGTGGTTGTATGTGGTTGTGTGTGTTGTGTGTGTGTGTGTGGTTGTGTATGTTGTGTGTGTGTGGTTGGGTTGTGTATGTATGTGCTTTTGTATGTATGGTTGTGGGTGTGGTTGTGGCTGTAGTTGTGTGGTTGTGCGTGTGGTGGTGTGTGTTGTGGTTATATGTGTGGTTGTGTGTGGGGTTGTGTGTGTGTTTGTGTATGGTTGTGTGTGTGTGTGGTTGTGTGTGTGGTTGTGCATGTGTGTGGTTGTATGTGTGGGTGCGGTTGTAGCTGAGGGTGTGGTTGTGTGTGGGTGCAGTTGTGGGTACAGGTGTGGTTGTGGGTGTGTGTGTATGTGTGGTTGGGTGTGGTTGTGTATGTGGTTGTGTGTTTGGTTATGGCTGTGTGTGTGTGGGTGTGTGTGTGGTTGATTGTGTGGTTTTGTGAGTGGTTGTTTGTGTGTGGTTGTGTGTGTGGTTGTGTGTGATTGTGTGTGTGTGTGGTTGTGTGTGAGGTTCTGTGCATGGTTGTGTGTTATTGTATGTGTGGTTGTGTGTGTGTGGTTATGGTTGTGTGTGTGTTTGTATGTGTGGTTGTGTGTGTGTGTTTTTGTGTGTGTGTGGTTGTGTGTGTGTTTGGTTGTGTGTGTGGTTGTGTGTGTGGTTATGTGTGTGGTTGTGGTTGTAATGTGGTTGTGTGTGTGTGTGGTTGTGGGTGCAGTTGTGGGTGAGGGTGTAGTTGTGTATGGGTGCAGTTGTGGGTACAGGTGTGGTTGTGGGTGTGGGTGTATGTATGGTTGGGTGTTGTGTGTGTGGTTGTGTGTGGTTGTGGCTGTGTGGGTGTGGTTGTGTATGTGTGGTTGAGTGTGTGTGGTTTTGTGTTTGGTGGTGTGTGTTGTGGTTATATGTGTGATTGTGTGTGGGATTGTGTGTGTGGTTGTGTGTGTGTGTTTGTGTGTGTTTGTGTGTGTGTGTGGTTGTGTGTGTGGTTGTGCGTGTGTATGGTTGTATGTGTGGGTGCGGTTGTAGGTGAGGGTGTGGTTGTGTGTGGGTGCGGATGTGGGTACAGGTGTGGTTGTGTGTGTGTGTATGTGTGGTTGGGTGTGGTTGTGTATGTGGTTGTGTGTTTGGTTATGGCTGTGTGTGTGTGGTTGCGTGTGTGTGGTTATGTGTGTGGTTTTGTGAGTGGTTGTTTGTGTGTGGTTGTGTGTGTGGTTGTGTGTGTGATTGTGTGTGTGTGTGGTTGTGTGTGAGGTTCTGTGCATGGTTGTGTGTGGTTGTATGTGTGGTTGTGTGTGTGTGGTTATGGTTGTGTGTGTGTGTTTGTATGTGTGGTTGTGTGTGTGTGGTTGTGTGTGTGTGGTTGTGTGTGTGTTTGGTTGTGTGTGTGGTTGTGTGTGTGGTTATGTGTGTGGTTGTGGTTGTGTTGTGGTTGTGGTTGTGTGTGTGTGTGTGGTTGTGGGTGCAGTTGTGGGTGAGGGTGTGGTTGTGTATGTGTGCAGTTGTGGGTACAGGTGTGGTTGTGGCTGTGGGTGTATGTATGGTTGGTGGTGGTTGTGTGTGTGGTTGTGTGTGGTTGTGGCTGTGTGGGTGTGGTTGTGTATGTGTGGTTGAGTGTGTGTGGTTTTGTGTGTGGTTGTGTGTGTGTGCTTGTGTGTGTGTGGTTGAGTGTGTGGTTGTGTGTGGTTATATGTGTGGTTATGTGTGTGTGGTTATGGTTGTGTGTGTGGTTGTGTGTGTGGTTGTGTGTGTGTGTGGTTGTGTGCGTGTGTGGTTGTGTGTGTGGTTGTGTGTGTGGTTATGTGTGTGGTTGTGTGTGTGTCTGGTTGTGTGGTTGTGTGTGTGTGGTTGTGTGTGTGGTTGTGGGTATGGTTGTGTGGTTGGGTGTGGTTGTGTGTGTGGTTGTGTGTGTGGTTGTGTGGGTGTGGTTGTGTATATGGTTGTGTGTGGTTGTGTGTGTGGTTGTGTGTGTGGTTGTGGTTGTGTGTGTGGTTGGTGTTGTGTGTGTGAATGGGGTTGTGTGTGGCTGTGTGTGGTTGAGTGTGTGTGTGGTGTGTGTGGTTGGGTGTGGTTGTGTGTGGTTGTGTGTGTGGTTGTGTGTGCGGTTGTGTGTGGGGTTGTGTGTGTGTGTGGTTGTGGTAGAGTGTGTTGTGTGTGTGGTTCTGTGTGTGGTGTGTGTGTGGTTGTGTGTGTGATTATGTATATGTGGTTGTGTGTGGTTGTGTGTGTGTGTGGTGGTGTGTATAGATGTGTGGTTATGTGTGTGGTTGTGTGTGTGGTTGTGTGTGTGTGTGTGTGGTTGTGTGTGTGGTTGTGTGTGGTTGTGGTTGTGTGTGTGTGTGGTTGTGTGTGTGGTTGTATGTGTGGTTGTGGTTGTGTGTGTGGTGTGTGCATGTGGTTGTGTGTGTGTATGGTTGTGTGTGTGGTTGTGTGTGTGGTTGTATGTGTGTGTGGTTGTGGTGGTGTGTGTGTGTGGTTGTGGTTGTGTGGGTGCGTGTGGTGTGTGGTTGTGTGTGGTTGTTGTGTGGTGTTGTGTGTTGTGTGTGGTTGTGGTTGAGTGTGTGGTTGTGTGTGTGGTTGTGTGTGTTTGTGGTTCTGTGTGTGTGGTTGGGGATGTGTGTGTGGTTGTGTGTGTGGTTGTGTGTGTGGTTGTGTGTGGTGTGTGTGTGGTTGTTGTATGTGGTTGTGTGTGTGTGTGTGGTTGGGGATTGTGTGGTGGGGATGTGTGTGTGGTTGTGTGTGTGGTTGTATGTGTGGTTGTGTGTGGTTGTGGTGTGTGGTTGTGTGTGCTTGTGTGTGTGGTTGTGTGTGTGTGGCTGTATGTGTGGTTGTGGTTGTGTGTGTGGTTGTGTGTGGTTGTGTGTGTGTGGTTTTGGTTGTGTGGTAGATGTGGTTCTGTGTGTGTGTGGTGGGTGGTGTGTGGGTGTGGTTGTGTGTGTGGTTGAGTGTGTGGTGTGTGTGGTTGGGTGTGGTTGTGGTTCTGTGTGTGTGGTTGGGGATGTGTGTCTGGTTGTGTGTTTGGTTGTATGTGTGGTTGTGTGTGTGGTTGTATGTGTGTGGTTGTGTGTGTGTGGTTGTGTGTGTGGTTGGGGATGAGTGTGTGGTTGTGTGTGTACAGTTGGGTGTGGTTGTATATGTGTGTGTGTGTTGTGTGTATGGTTTTGTGTGTGTGTGGTTGTGTGTGTGGTTGTGTGTGTGGTTGTGGTTATGTGAGGGTGAAGTTGTGGCTGCGGGTATGGTTGTGGGTATGAGGGTGGATGTATGGCTGTGTGTGGTTGCAGCTCTGTGTGTGTGGTTGTGTGTGTGTGGTTGAGCGTGTGGTTTTGTGTGTGGTTGTGTGTGTGTGCTTGTGTGTGTGTGTGGTTGTGTGTGGTTGTATGTGTGGTTGTGTGTGTGGTTATGGTTATGGTTGTGTGTGTGGCTGTGTGTGTGGTTGTGTGTGTGGTTGTGTGTGTGTGTGTGGTTGTGTGTGTTCAGTTGTGTGTGTGGTTGTGTGTATGGTTATGTGTGTGGTTGTGGTTGTGTGTGTCTGGTTGTGTGGTTGTGTGTGTGTGTGTGTGGTTGTGTGGTTGTGTGTGTGTGTGTGTGTGTGGTTGTGTGTGTGGTTGTGGGTGTGGTTGTGTGTGGTTGTGTGTGTGGTTGTGTGGGTGTGGTTGTGTGTGATTGTGTGTGTGGTTGTATGTGTTTAGTTGTGTGTGGCTGTGTGGTTGAGTGTATATGTGTGTGGTTGGGTGTGGTTGTGTGTGGTTGTGTGTGTGTGGTTGTGTGTGTGGTTGTGTGTGTGTGTGGTTGTGGTTGTGTGTGTGGTGTGTGTGTGGTTCTGTGTGTGCGGTTGTGTGTGGTTGTGTGTGTGTGTGGTTGTGTGTATAGATATGTGTGGTTGTGTGTGTGGTTGTTTGTGTGGTTGTGTGTTGTTGTGGTTCTGTGTGTGGTTGTAGTTGTGTGTGGGTACAGTGTGGGTGTGGTTGTAGGTGTGTGTGTGTGGATGTGTGGTTGGGTATGGTTGTGTGTGGTTGTGCGTGTGTGGTTGTGTGTGTGTGTGTGGTTGTGTGTATGTGGTTATGTGTGTGTGTGTGTGCGGTTGTGTGTGTGTGGTTGTATGTGTGTGGTTGTGTGTGTGGTTGTGTGTGTGTGGTTGTGAGTGTGTGGTTGTGAGTGTGTGGTTGTGTGTGTTGTTGTGGTTGTGTGGTTGGGTGTGGTTGTGGATGTGTGTGTGGTTGTGGGTGTGGTTGTGTGGGTAAGGTTCTGTATGTGGTTGTTGTTGGAAGGGGTGATCCCAGGGGGGTTACAGAACACGTTCCTGACCACCCCGTGACCCACCTCTCCCAGAACCAGGCCGAGCACCGGCGGTGAGGCCCCTTTCAGGAAGGGGTCTCGTACTTTAGGCTCGCACGTGCTGAGCTTGCACTACTTGACAAAGAGACACCACACAGTAGGTTTCAGTAGACAGAGATCTTTATCTAAGATTCTTTGGACCTTTATGATCCGCAAGGTAGTCTTTGGTCAATACAACAAGCTTGGTAATACCTTCACAGGGGGGTTGGGGTAGCGGGACAGTTCTTGGTTTAGAGTCAATGCCGAGTGCCCTGCGCACAGCTCTCAATCCTTGAGCTGGGGGACACGGTGCAGTCTCGGGTCAAGCTGGACCAGGGTATTCTCGAGCCGCGACCACATCCGCAGGGCTCTGGCGGGAAGGAACTGTCGATCGGGTGATCTTCGGGGAACCGCGATTCACTCAGCAGGCTCAGCCGAGCTTGAGTTTGTGGGAGCCGCGAGTCTCTCAGCAGTCTCCGATGGTCTTAGGGTCAGGGGGAGCCGCGAGTCTCTCAGCAGGGCTTCAGTGTTCTTAGTGTTCTCGGGAGCCGCAACGGCGTCAGCAGGGCTCAGGTGGTTTCCAAGGATCGGGTAGCGTCTTTCTCTCGGGTTTTGTCGAGCCGCGACCAGGTCCGCAGGGCTCTCGTAGTTCCAGGTCTTCTCTCTCCCAGTCCCCTCTGCACCCCCTGTTATACGCCTTGTTCCCTTTGAAGTCCGGTGTCCTCACAGAGAGGGGTCTTGGCGTCGGGGGGCGGTGTGTTGGGATTTCCAGCCGCTCGGCTCTTTGATCCTTTGAAGAAGGGCCGGGAGGGACTCCAGACACCCAGCATGTGGGGAGCCAGCTCCCTGGGGGCCCGGAGGGTGATCAAAACCATCCATTGAGAGGAGGTCAGAGGTGCGACAGAGACTACTCCTCCCTGTCTTGCTTGGGGGGGTTCCCTCTCCCTTGGCCAGGCATGGCGCGTCTAGGGTCTAGGTTTCGCTGGGGCCCTGGGTCGGCCATCGGAACATCAGGACATGGTGGCCGGGGGTCTATAACCAGGGATCAGGGGGGTTGCATGAGTCGGGTTGGGGTGCTAATGGTCAGGGGGGTCCACGCCATGAGGCCGGTCCCACAGATGTGTGTGGTTGTGTGTGGTTGTGTGTGTGGTTGTATGGTTGTATGTGTGTGTGGTTGTGTGTATGGCTGTGTGTGTGTGTGGTTGTGTGTGTGGTTGTGGTTGTGTGTGGTTGTGTGTGGGTGCAGTTGTGGCTGCAGGTGTGGTTGTGGGTGTGAGGGTGGTTGTGTGGTTGTGTGTGTGGTTGTGTGAGTAGTTGCATGTGGTTGTATGTGTATGGTTGTGTGTGTGTGGTTGTGTGTGTGATTATGTGTGTGTGTGTGTTTGGTTGTGTGTGTGTATGGTTGTGTGTGTGGTTGTGTGTGGTTGTGTGTGTGTGGTTGTGTGTGTGGTTATGTGTGTGGTTGTGTGTGTGGTTGTGTGTGTGTGTGTGGTTGAGTGTGTATGTGGTTGTGTGTGTGGTTGTGGTTGTGGTTGTGTGTGTGGTTGTGTGTGTGGTTGTGTGTGGTTATGTGTGTGGTTGTGTGTGTGTGTGGTTGTGTGTGTGTGATTGTGTGTGTTGTTGTATGTGTGGTTGTGGTTGTGTGTGTGGCTGTGTACATGTGGTTGTGTGTGTGTGGTTGTGTGTGTGGTTGTGTATGTGGTTGTGTGTGTGGTTGTGTGTGTGTGGTTGTGTGTGTGTGATTGTGTGTGTGGTTGTGTGTGTGGTTGTGTGTGTGTGGTTGTGTGTGTGGTTGTATGTGTAGTAATGTGTGTGGTTGTGGTTGTGTATGTGGTTGTGTGTGTGTGGTTGTGTGTGTGTGGTTGTGGTTGTGTGTAGTTGTGGTTGTGTGTGTCTGTGGTTATGTGTGTGTGTGGTTGTGTGTGTGATTGTGTGTGTGTGATTGTGTGTGGATGTGATTGTAGGTGTGGTTGTGTGGGTGTGGTTGTGTGTGTGGTTGAGTGTGGTTGTGTGTGTGATTGTGTGTGTGTGGTTGTGTGTGTGGTTGTGTGTGATTGTGTGTGGTTGTGTGTTTGGTTGTGTGTGTGGTTGTGTGCATGTGTGGTTGTGTGTGTGTTTGAGTGTGTGTGTGAGTGGTTGTGGGTATGGTTGTGTGTGGTTGTGTGTGTGGTTGTGTTTGTGCGGTTGTTTGTGTGGTTGTGTGTGTGGTTCTGTGTGTGGTTGTTTGTGTGGTTGTGTGTGAATGTGTATGTGTGTTTGTGTGTGGTTGTGTGTGTGTGTGGTTGTGTGTGTGGTTGTGTGTGTGTATGGTTGTATTTGTGGTTGTGGTTGTGTGTGTGTGGTTATGGGTGCGGTTGTGGGTAAGGGTGGGGTTATGTGTGAGTGCAGTTGTGGGTACAGGTGTGGTTGTGGGTGTGTGTGTATGTGTGGTTGTGTGTGGTTGTTTGTGTGGTTGTGTGTGGTTGTGACTGTGTGTGTGGTTGTGTGTGTGGTTGAGTGTGTATGGTTTTGTGAGTGGTTGTGTGTGTGTGTGTGTGTGTGGTTGTGTGTGTGCTTGTGTGTGTGGTTGTGTGTGGTTATATGTGTGGTTGTGTGTGTGGTTATGGTTGTGTGTGTGGTTGTGTGTGTCTTTGTGTGTGTATGGTTGTGTGTGTGTGGTTGTGTGTGTTCAGTTGTGTGTGTAGTTATATGTGTGGTTGTGGTTGTGTGTGTCTGGTTGTGTGGTTGTGTGTGCCTGGTTGTGTGTGTGGTTGTGGGTGTGGTTGTGGTTGTGTGGGTGTGGTTCTGTATGGGGTTGAGTGTGGTTGAGTGTGGTTGTGGTTGTGTGTGGTTGTGTGTGTGTGAGTGGTTGTGTGTGGTTGTGTGTGTGGTTGGGGATGTGTGTGTGGTTGTGTGTGTATGGTTGTGTGTGATTGTGTGTATGTGTGTGGTTATGTGTATGGTTGTGTGTGTGTGGTTGTGTGTGGTTGTGTGTGTGTGGTTGTGTGTGTGGTTGTG
>NC_140579.1:232850635-232878635 GCF_964204655.1 Triturus cristatus | reverse complement strand
GTTGTGTGTGGTTGTGTGTGGGTGCAGTTGTGGCTGTAGGTGTGGTTGTGGGTGTGAGGGTGGTTGTGTGTGGTTGTGTGTGTGGTTGTATGAGTGGTTGTGTATGGTTGTATGTGTACAGTTGTGTGTGTGGTTGTGTGTGTGTGGTTGTGTGTGTGTGGTTGTTCATGTGGTTGTGTGGGTGTGGTTGTGTGTGTGGTTGTGTGTATGGTTGTGGTTGAGTGTGTGGTTGTGTGTGTGGTTGTGTATGGTTGTGTGTGTTTGTAGTTCTGTGTGTGTGGTTGTGTGTGTGGTTGGGATGTGTGTGTGGTTGTGTGTGGTTGTGTGTGTGGTTATGTGTAAGTGGTTGTGATTGTGTGGTTGTGTGTGTGGTTGGGGATGTGTGTGTGTGGTTGTGTGTGTGGTTGTGTGTGTACGGTTGGGTGTGGTTGTGTATGTGTGTGTGTGGTTGTGTGTATGGTTGTGTGTGTGTGGTTGTGTGTGTGGTTGTGTGTTTGGTTGTGTGTGTGGTTGTGTGTGTGGTTGTGTGTGGGTGCAGTTGTGGCAGCGGGTGTGGTTGTGAGTGTGAGGGTGGATGTGTGGTTGTGTGTGTGGTTTTGTGAATGGTGTGTGTGTGGTTGTGTGTATGGCTGTGTGTGTGTGGTTGTGTGTGTGTGTGGTTGTGTGTGTGTGTATGGTTGTGTGTGGTTGTGTGTGTGGTTGTGTGTGTGGTGTTAGAAGGCGACCTCAGAGGGGCCCGGAGGGGGCCCTGACTGCCCTGAGACCCACCCTCGAGGTATCGTAGCCGGGCACTGGCGGGAGACTCCTCAGGGGAGGAACCTCGTATCTAGGATCGTACACTCGGCACCACACGACAGAGAGACACCACACGAGGAGTTCTTAAGAGCAAATCTTTATCAGATCGGAGTGGTAGGATCTTTATGATCAGCAAGGCAAGATATATACAAGTAGAGCGTGGGCTCACAAAGTCTTGGAGGGGGGTTAGGAGGTAGCGGGACAGTCTTTGGGGATAGGAATCAAATGCAGGAGCATACCCGGCGCACAGGCTCACAATCCTCGAGCTGGGGGATACGCTTGTCGTCGTGGGGCCCGGCGGGACCAAGAGAGTCTGTGGGAGCTGCGAGTCACTCAGCAGGCTTTAGTACAAGTTCGGAGGTCTTACGATCTTCGGGGAGCCGCGAGTCACTCAGCAGGGCTCAAGCACAAGTTCGGAGGTCTTACAATCTTCAGGGAGCCGCGAGTCACTCAGCAGGGCTCAAGCACAAGTTCGGAGGTCTTACGATCTTCAGGGAGCCGCGAGTCACTCAGCAGGGCTCAAGCACAAGTTCGGAGGTCTTACAATCTTCAGGGAGCCGCGAGTCACTCAGCAGGGCTCAGGTGTTTCAAAGGCGCATCTGCCGGACAGTCCCAGAGCACCCCTTGTTATAGGGCGACTCCTCTTTGATGTCCGGAGCCTGTGCCGGCAGGGGTCTTGTCACCTGGGGGTCGCTCGTTGGGCATTTCCTGCCATTGTCCTTTGATCCTTTCAGGGCCGGGTCGGGAGGAGTCCCAGACACCCAGCAGGCGTGGAGCCAGCCCTCAAGGAAGCCGGCGGGTCGATCGAAACCCACCTTCCCAGGGAAGCGCAGAGGTGTGATGGAAACTGCTCCTCCCTTTCTCAACCCAAGGGGAGCGCGATGTCCTCCAGCCGGAGTGGCGCCTATAGGCCAGGGTCGCGCTGGGGCCGGGCAGCCATCTTGGTGCATGAAGTGGGCACGCGGGCCCGGTGTGGCCAAAGGAAGAAGGCCACGGACGGGGAAGCCCGGGTCGGGGGTGTGTGTTCTGGTGGGAAGGATCAGCTAGGCTGTGGGCTCGAGGCTGGTGTGAGGTGCAGGGGTCAGGTCTGGCTATGTTACGAGGGCCGGGTCTAACACGCGTCCCCCCCAGCTGAAAGCCGGAGAGAACTACCCATCTTCTTGGGGGTTCTCTTCGCTGAGGCGGAAGAACCGGGAGAGGCCATCGGCGTTGGCGTGGTCCGTACCAGGGCGATGTTCCACGGTGAAATCCATCCCCTGGAGGGAGATTGACCACCGCAGAAGCTTGGGGTTTTCTCCTCGCATCTGCATGAGCCATCGCAAGGGGCGATGGTCGGTTTGGACCCTGAAATGGGTGCCGAACAGGTAAGGGCGTAGTTTCTTGAGGGCCCAGACTACGGCGAACGCCTCGCGCTCGATGGTACTCCATCTCTGTTCCCTGGGCAACAGCCTTCGGCTGAGGAAGGCTATGGGCTGGTCTAGGCCCTGGTCATTTACCTGGGAAAGGACTGCCCCGATGCCATTCTCGGAGGCATCAGTTTGTACCACAAACTCTTTGGAGTAGTCGGGGGCCTGGAGGACGGGGGCCGTACACATGGCCGCTTTCAGGGCATTGAACGCCTCTTGGCAGGCAGGGGACCACTGCACCTTCTTGGGCTGTTTCTTGGACGTGAGTCCCGTGAGGGGACCGACCAGGCTGCCGTAATTCCGGATGAATCTCCGGTAGTAGCCCGTGAGGCCCAGAAAGGCTCGGACCTCTGTTTGGGTAGTGGGGGGTTCCCAGGCTAGGATGGCGTCGATTTTGGGCTGTAGAGGGGCGACCTGCCCACTTCCGACCTGGTGCCCCAGGTAGGTTACCGAACCTTGCCCAATCTGGCATTTGCTGGCTTTCACGGTGAGGCCTGCCTGGCGTAGGGCGGTTAGCACCCTCCGGAGATGCTGGAGGTGCTCACTCCATTCGGAACTAAAAACTGCAATATCGTCGAGATATGCAGCGCTGAATTTTTCCAGCCCGGCCAGGACTCTATTTACCAGTCGCTGGAAGGTGGCCGGGGCATTTTTCATCCCGAAGGGCATCACACGAAAGCGATAGTGCCCATCCAGGGTGGAGAAGGCGGACCGCTCCTTGGCTCCCTCTGTGAGCGCAATTTGCCAGTAGCCGCAGGTGAGATCGAAGGTGCTGAGGAACCGAGCAGCCCCGAGCCGGTCAATGAGCTCGTCGGCTCGGGGAATGGGGTGGGCATCGGCTCGGGTGACTTCATTGAGTCCCCGGTAGTCCACGCAGAAGCGGAGTTCTGGGGCGACACCGGGGGCAGCTGCTTTTGGGACCAGGACCACGGGGCTGGCCCAGGGGCTGTCTGAGGGTTCGATCACGCCTAGGGTCAACATTTTCGAGACTTCGGCTTGGATACAGGACCGGACCCGATCAGGGACTCGGTAGGCTCGGTGTCTCACTGGCGGGCTGTCCCCGGTATCCACATCATGGACACACCAGTCGGTGACCTTGGGGACCAGGGAGAAGAGGTCCGGGAACTGCCCTAGGAGCTGGCGGCAATCCTCACGTTGCTGGGGAGTGAGAGACGGGGAGAGGTTCACTCCCTCTACGGAGCCGTCCTTCTCTTTGGTGCACAGAAGATCAGGGAGAGGATCTCACTCTTCTTCGGACCCATCATCAGTGGCCAGTAGGAGGCTCAGCTCCGTCCGCACAAAGTGGGGCTTGAGGCGGTTCACGTGGAGGACCCGGAGGGGGTCCCGGGGTGACTGGACGTCTACCAAGTACGTGACCGGGCTCTTCCGCTCCACTACTTTGAAGGGCCCGGTCCATTTATCCTGGAGAGCGCAGGGTTTCACGGGGGCCATGACCCATACCTGCTGGCCCGGCTGAAACTCGACCAGCGCGGCGTTCTGGTCGTACCAGCGCTTCATCTCCTCCTGACTCGCCTCCAGGTTGGCCTCTGCCATCTCTCGGAACCTCCTAGTCTGATTTCGGAGGGTCAGGACGTAACGGAAAACACATCTCGGGGGGGGCCTCGGGGCGCCGCCTCCCACTCTTCCTTGACCAGGCTGAGGGGCCCCCTGATGGGGAGCCCGTAGAGTAACTCAAAGGGGCTGAAACCCAAGGATTTCTGGGGAACTTCTCGGTATGCGAATAGGAGGCAGGGGAGCAGGATGTCCCACTTACGCCGGAGGGGCTCTTCCAGGCCTGCGATCATCCCCTTCAGAGTCTGGTTAAACCGCTCTACCAGGCCGTTTCCTTGGGGGTGGTACGGGGTGGTGAACTTATAGGACACCCCGCACTGTTGCCATAAGGACCTCATGTATCGGGAGATAAAGTTGGTACCGCGATCGCTCACGACCTCGCGGGGAAAACCCATGCGGGAGAAGATTACCATCAACGCCCGGCCCACCACGGGGGCTGTGACGGTGTGCAGGGGGATGGCCTCCGGGTAACGGGTGGCATGGTCCACCAGGACGAGGATGAACCGGTGCCCTTGGGAAGTTGGGGGGTCCAGAGGTCCTACAATGTCGATCCCGACCCGCTCAAAAGGGGTACTGATGACAGGGAAGGGTTGGAGGGGAGCCTTGCGCTTCCCTCCGCTCTTCCCACTGGCCTGGCACGTGGGACAGGACTTGCAGTGGGCTTCCACATCTGCTTTCATTCTGGGCCAGTAGAAGTGAGTCACGAGGCGGCTGTAAGTTTTGTCCTGGCCCAAGTGGCCTGCGAGGGGAACGTCGTGGGCCAAGCCCAGGAGGAGGTTTCGGAAGCGTAGGGGTACCACCAGCACCCGTCCGGACCCTAGCTCCACCGACTTCTGTTCGCTGTACAAAAGGTCATTCTCCCAATACACCCGGTGCGTCCCCGTTTGGTCGCCTGCGGCCTGGGCCTCTGCCTGTTGCCGGGGCCCGACCAGGGAGGGACAGGTAGCCTGCTCTCGGCAGAACTCCTCTCAGGAGGGGCCCCCCTCGTGGCGCCACTGGGCTAATTCGGGCAGATCGCCTAACTCGGTGACTTGGGTGGAGTCTGAAGGCGGGGGTTCGTCACTGGCGATCGACTCTTCTGGTGGGGGGATGTGGGGACCCTCGGCCGGGACCATCCTATCCTCAGGGGTCGGGGCGTCGTTGACTTCCCTCAGGGGGGTCAGTCGAGCCGCCATGGATCGAGTGGTGGCGCACACCCACTCAGGGAGGCCCATCATCCCTAGGTGGGTCTTGCGCTCGACTTGTCTCCAGGGGGAACTTTCCAGGTCGTTCCCCAGGAGACAGTCGACGGGCTGGGAGGTTCTCACTGCGAACTTCAGTTTACCGACCACCCCTCCCCACTCAAAGGGCACCAGGGCTAACTTACATAGGCTTTCTGTGTTGTCGGCTGAAATGACAGGGCAAAATACGTTGGGGAGGACCTGGTCTTCGTGGACTAAATGGCTGAGGACACCGGTGATGCTGGCCCCGGTGTCACGGAGGGCTTCTACTTGGTGGCCATTGATCGTTACGAGCTGCCCATATTTCTTTGTGTTAGAGGGCAGGAGGCTCCCAGGGACCATCTCTCTATCTCCTAAGGATACTAGGGCCATAGCGGCGGGTTCCCACTCCTCGGCCTCCTCAACCTCCTCCCCCAGTGCTACATTGGCTATCTGTCTAGCGGGGGGTGCTGCCTGGGTGGTGCGTGGGGCCATGGGGCATTCCGGGTCATTGGCGTAATGCCCAGACCTCTGGCAACGGAAACAAGTGATGGTTACCCGGTGCCCCCGTCTCAGGGGGGGGGCCGGGTACAGCTGGTGGGGGTGCCGGGAAAGGTGGAGGTTGGGACTTCGGGGGACTAGCCTGGGACTCTCTCTGCCCTCCCTGGTTTCCCCCCCCCTCTCTGGCGGGGTGGTCCCTGACTGGCTCGGGGGTACTCTCCTACAGGGCCCCGGGAGACCCGGGTGTTGGTCCAGCGATCCGCCTCGACAGCCAGCTTTCTTGGGTCCATGAGCTTGCTGTCGAGCAGATGCTGGCGTAGTTCCACAAAGCAGTTCGCAGCCAGGTGTTCCCACAACATAAGGTCTGTTGGTTCTTTCAGGGTGGTTACCTTGCTGCCCTTGATCCACCCATCGAAGGCGCGGCTGAAGAAATTCACATATTCCACCCAGGTGGTACCCGGGATCTTCCTGCAGTCCCGGAACCGCTGGCGGTACATCTCCGGGGTGAGGCCGTACCTTGTGAGGAGGGCCGCTTTCATGTGGTCATAGGAGGTCTGCATGGAGGTGGGTAGGTCGAGCAGGGTGTCTCTCCCTTCAATCAGGAATCGTCCCCACAACCCGGCCCCCCAATCCTTCTGCGGGACCCGATGGGAGGTCATGGCGACCTCGTAGGCCCGGAACCACTGCTGAATGTCATCATTTTTGTAATATTCTTTGACCACATCCTTGGGGATGTGGACCTTCTGCTCCGCCGGGGCAGCCGCCTCCCGGTTCCCCGGGGGCCGCGCTTCTTTGCTTCTTGCTTTCAGTTCTATTTCCTTCAAGCTGCGTTCATGTTCCAGTTGAAGTCTCCTTCCCTCGTGTTCTCGTTGGAATTTCTTCTCTTCTAGTTCTCCTTGTACTCGCATCTGTTCTACTGCTAGCTTTTTCTCGGCTAATTTCAACTCGCCCTCAATTTTGAGCTTGGCTAATTCGAGCTCGTGATGGCGACTTTTTTCTCTGTCTGCGAGTTCCTCCGGGGATAGGCCCCCGTCTGGTACGAAGCCTCGCACCTGGTTGCTGCTGCGTTCTCCTTGGGAGGTGTAGGAGAGTAGGGTCTGCTATCCTATGGTCACCCCAAATTTTTGCTTTTTGCTTCACTGGTTTTTGACATATTGAGGCTGTGGGCCTGCCAATCAGACCCCCAGCCTGCTGTTCTCTCTACTAAATTAAAACTATGCACCCTAGGTGCATAACCAATTGGAAGTGGATCACCCTGTCAGCCCCTGTACCAGTGTACACTAGGTACCCAGGGCATTGGTGTACCCAAGGCCTGCCAGGGGCTGCAGCATGTATTATGCCACCCCAGGCTTGGCCTAACAATCTGACACAACTGGCTGATCACTCAGCTGGGGTAAGTTGGTGTAATCACCTCTTACTTAGGTGTAGTATACCTATACCTAACCTTAAATGGGACACCTGGTAACCTATAAGTCACTCCTATGGCAGGCCTTAACAATCCTGAAGGCAGAGTGCTTGGTTCCATGTGAGATGGTGCTCTGGCATGAGCTGAGCCTGTCTGCAGTGGTCGGAACAACTTCCTTCTACTGTTTCCAGATATCGTCATACCATATACTCTTAAGTGCATTATGAACCTCGCGGTTAAATGCTATCTTTGGTTTGGCTTTATCAAAACATGTCGAGTAAGGTGTCATACGAATTGGAATACTAACCCCTCGCCAATTCTGGCGACGGGGTTAGCATTCCACCCTTCTAGAGGGACACGACATGTACAGTACCTGAAACCCGGGTAAAATCAGACATAGCCTCAGCTCCACAAAATGGATGCTGCCACCACAGACACAAGTCTGCCCTCCTGCTGCTGGGAGTCCTTCCAGCTTGGGAGGTGTGGACAAAGGGTTTCCTGCCAGGGGAGGTGCGTGCACCACCCCAGACAGGATTTTGTGTATTGGTCAGGTAGGGCTTGAAAGAAACCAGACATGCCTGTGGCTCACAAGGAGCCTCGGTGCATATGCCAGTTCAAACCGGTCCTGGGGCACACCAGTCCCGGGCCTGGGGCGAGCTGGACAAAGGATTGGGGGTGTAACCACCCCCCTTCCTGGTCCCACCCATAGGGAGGGACCTAGCAGGTAGTCCGGCCCCTAGAATCCGCTTAAAGGTAGGAGCTGTGTCCTAAGACTTCAGACATCCTGGAATCAACTTGAAACTAAGAAGAAGACGGGAACTTCGACATTCTGCTGCACAGAAGACTGAAGAAAATCTCCCCTGTGGTCAGGGAGTGACCACCTTGCTAACGCAAGCACCATCCAGCGAATCAACGTCTGCTTTGCCGCCGCCTCCCGCCGGAGCCCGAGCCCAGAGACTGACAAGACCTGGACCTCCAGACCTCTCACCGCCCGATCCACAGTCCCTGCAAAGAGGAGACCCGTGGAGGCACCGAGACACGTGGAGCCAGCCATCTTGGAACGACTACGACAAGCTGACCAGTGCAACAACCGAGGCTCCCTCCAAGTTGTGCTTTGGGTCCTGAGAAGCCCAACCCTCGAGCAGCATCTGCACCAAAGGTGAGCCCTCCAGCATCTCCACGATCTGCGTGGGGCCCTTCTGCCTTTTGCCACTCGACGCGCCTAACCGGTTGCTGGCCCGCTGGCTAGTGGCCATCTTGGCGACGAAATCTACGACAAACACCGCTGGTCTGGTTGCTCCAGACTGGCCCTTGCTCCCCTCCAAAGGAGCAATCCCTCTGACCTTGCTGGTCAGAACCAACAGCTGATTTCCGGATCCTCCTGCAATTGCTTTTGCCAAGGCTTGTTTGCTTCGATCAAGTCGCCGACACCGCCGACAGCGAGAGCCTGCGTGGGACAGCTCGTGAGCCGACTCCTGGACGTCGTCGACCTTCAGGGACCACGTGGCTGCGGAGACAAGCTACCCCTCATCACCTGTTTGCACCCGACATCGCCTGGTACCCACCTGGTGCCACGCTGGTCACTGGCTAGTGACTGTGAACACTGTCCCCTCTGCTTACAGGTCTTCAACATCTCCGATCCACTCTTGGATCCACTGCATCTCTTCCCGACCGACCGCCTGCAGCATCTTTGTCCCAGGCTCAACGGAACAGATAGAAGAAACCCGACGCACTTTGAGGCCTATGCACCCGCTTCCTGTGGGTGAGGTAAAGCTGGTACTCCGGTGCCCATGTGTAGTAATACATCTCTAGTGCCTGTGTTCCAAATCTTAAGTTCCTAGGTCATCCGGAAGATTCCTTTTGCAGTAACTTTGTGCTTTTTACGCACCCATTGAAACCTATGGGAGCACGCGTGTGACTATTTGCTCTGCACACGCCACCCGTGGACCTCCTGGTCACTAACTGACGTTAGCTCCTCGTAGGCCCAGCGATTCTAGAGGCCCTAGGCCTTTTCCCTTTTCTGTTCGTGGTACTTATACCACTATTTTAGTATATGGTTTGAGTGGCCACCAGGGCCTATCCATATAAAGTGCAACTTCTGTGTATTCTGTGATAATCTTGTTTGACGATTTGTGCTCCTGTGCTCATAAAGAGACTAGGGGTTACTTTGAGAAATAAATACATATATATTTTGAATATATATCTGTGTGGTGTCCTTTCATTGGTATAAAAGGGGGTTACTATTGGTAAAACAGCTTGCTTAACACGCATCACGAGTTTAGCCTCAAAGACTGCTTAGCCTACGCTACCACTAGGGCAGCTAGTCCGAAAAGGTTGACTTACAACCACACCATAAGGGTTGCTTGGCATGGTACAAGGTGATCACTTTAACTAGTGAGCATCATATACCAGGCCAACTTCTCACATTGGTGAGCAGCGGTTGGATTTGAGCTTGCTGTGTTTTACCATTGTAATCTCTTGGTTACCAATTGAAAGATCACATAGGTACCTGTAGGTACATATAAAACAAGATTAGATATACATAAGTTCTACTGAACTTAGTTGTTGTAGAGCAAAGGGAGTAGCACACCCTGACTACAACTACTAGATAGGTTTAGTAGGTAAACCCAAGTGTAGGTAGATTGCAACACATCCACCCACACTTAAGAGCAATGGCCGGGGCAGAGGGGTCCACTGTACCCATCTCTGTTGAGAGTGACCCCCAGAGGGCACCATCCAGCTTTGCTACCCTTAATCAGAATGAGCTCAGGCATTTGGCAACTCTTAGAGGCCTTAAACAGCCCAAGAACCCAAACTCTGCTAAGCTCAGAGAGCTCTTACAGAATGATGAGAATCAGAGAGCACTCAAGAAAGCTTCCCAGTTAGCCCCCTTAGGGTCAGGAACAGGAGGCCCCCCTTCTGAAGATACTACAGAGGTACCCAGTTCCAATAGTCACCCCTTAGATGGGATGCCTACCACAGAGGATGAGAGTGAAAAGGATACTGACAGTAGTGAGGATGAAGGGAGAACTAGCCCAGTGCCAAGTATTATACTTGGCCCAGCTAAACCAAGGCTATTGGGGACTGACAGTGGGTTCAACCCACTGGATCTCCCCAGTGGACTTAACACAGGGCTTGGAAGGCAAAGGAATCGCTCAGGTGACTCCAATGCTTCCCATGGCTCTAGAGGCTCTCAAGGTCACTCCAGGAGAAGGATGACCACCCCTCAGAGGAGGGAACATGAGGCCAAGATGCAAGAGGCCCAGCTGAGGATCAGGAAGCAGGAGCTAGAAGTAGCCCTGATGGAAGAGAAACTTAGCAAGGCTAGACAGCATAAAGAGAGTGGGTCTATACCCACTGGTGGCAGCATTGTCCCTAAGGACAAAGATAGGGTTTTCGATAATAGAAACCTGTCTAAGGTTGTGCCCCCCTACAAAAGTGGGGATGACATCCACAAGTGGATAACTGCTCTTGAGAGAGCCTGCAAAGTACAGCAGGTTCCTGAAGATCAGTGGGCAGCAATCCTCTGGCTCTCCTTTGAAGGAAGAGGCAGAGACAGACTCCTCACTGTTAGAGAAGAGGATGTCAGAAACTACAGAGTCCTGAAGAGTGTTCTGGTAGATGGGTTAGGCTTAACCACTGAACAGTACAGGTTAATGTTCAGAGACACCCAAAAGACACAGACTCAGGACTGGTCTGAATACATTGAATGTGCCACTAAGGCTTTGGAGGGTTGGTTGCTGGGAAGTAAGGTATCTGATTTTACAGGATTGTATAATTTGATGATGAGAGAACAGATTTTAAATAACTGTCAAAACCAGCAACTGCATCAACACTTGGTTGACTCTGATCTGACCTCTCCCCAAGAATTGGGAAAGAAGGCAGACAAATGGGTCAGAACCAGGGTTAAGCAAAAGAACCAGAACCAGGGCCAAGGGGGTGATCAGAAGAAAACAGACCAAAAGGGTGGAGATCAGAAACCTAAAGACCAGAAGTCTTCAACAGGGCCCCAAACTACTACTAAGGAGGGTGGGTCCCAACAGTCCAAGAAGAAGAAAGAAGGTCAAAAGAAACCCTGGTGCAATCATTGTAAAAATACAACTCACTGGACTAGTGATTGCAAAAAGGGTGGAGCCCCCAACACTGTTGCCCCTAAGGCACCTGCTCCCAGTACTACTGTTAGCAGTGTTGGTCCCCAGACAAAGGGTGTAGTGGGAATCACTATGGGAACTGAAGGAGATTCTGACTTAGACAGAACCCTTACACAGGCAGTCTTGATCTGTGATGGGGACATTGATTTGTCCCTGACTGTGAGCCCCAGTAACCTGGGCAAGTACAGACAGACTCCTTTAATTAATGACAAAGTGGCTCAAGCCTACAGGGACACATGTGCCAGTGTCACTATGGTGACACCAGGCTTTGTGGACCCTGGACAGTACATACCAGGTGAGAACTACCTGGTGACCAATGCCAGCAATGCCACTACTTCACACAGTGTGGCAGTTGTTAACTTCTCATGGGGAGGGGTAACTGGCCTCAAAAGGGTTGTGGTTAGTGCAGACCTCCCAGTAGAATGTTTGTTGGGCAATGACCTAGAGAGTTCTCTATGGTCAGAAGTGGAGTACAGGACTCATGCAGAGATGTTAGGTATATCATCACATGTCCTTGCTGTGACCAGGTCACAGGCCAAAAAGTGCCTCACTGAACCACAGGTCTTGGATCCTGGAACAATGGACCAAGCACCTACCAAGAAGAAGAACAGGAGGGTCAAGGCTGTGCCTTCCCCCCTGCCTCAGAGTGATGATCAGCCTTCCCAGGAAGCTGATCTAGAGGACCCTGAAGGAACTGTCCCTGAAGAGCTTGAACCTGATCAGGTTGAGTTTCTGGGGACAGGGGGACCTTCAAGGGCTGACTTGAGGCAGGCTCAGTTATCCTGTCCCTCTCTTGAACCCCTCAGACAGCTGGCTGCTGCTGAGGCTGCTGGGAATGCTCAAGGTACCCATAAAGTGTATTGGGATGAAGGGCTCCTTTATTCAGAGGCTAGAGACCCCAAGCCTGGTGCAACCAGGAGGTTGGTCATACCTCTGCAATTTAGGGGCTTCCTTCTTACCTTGGCCCATGATATTCCTTTAGCAGGACACCTAGGCCAGAACAAGACCTGGGACAGACTTGTCCCTCACTTTCACTGGCCTCATATGAATGAAGATACAAAGGAGTTTTGTCGCTCCTGTGTCACCTGCCAAGCCAGTGGCAAATCAGGTGGCACAACAAAGGCCCCCCTAATACCACTACCTGTGGTGGGGGTCCCCTTTGAAAGAGTGGGAATAGACATAGTGGGTCCCATGGATCCTCCCACTGCATCTGGACACAGATTTATACTGGTGGTAGTGGATCATGCCACCAGGTATCCAGAGGCAATTCCCCTTAGGACCACTACAGCTCCTGTTGTGGCCAGGGCCCTGCTGGGAGTATTCTCCAGAGTGGGGTTTCCTAAGGAGGTAGTATCTGACAGAGGTACCAACTTTATGTCAGGATACTTGACAGCTATGTGGAAGGAATGTGGTGTCAACTACAAGTTCACCACCCCTTATCACCCACAATGCAATGGGCTTGTTGAGAGATTCAACAAGACCCTAAAGGGTATGATCAAAGGATTACCTGAAAAGCTCAGGCGAAGATGGGATATCCTTCTACCCTGCCTTCTGTTTGCTTACAGAGAGGTCCCACAAAAAGGAGTTGGCTACAGCCCCTTTGAATTGTTGTTTGGGCACCCTGTGAGAGGCCCACTGTGTTTGGTGAAGGAAGGATGGGAGTTACCTCTCAAAAAGCCTAAGCTAGACATAGTGGACTATGTACTTGGTCTCCGCTCCAGGATGGCTGAGTATATGGAGAAGGCATCTAAAAACCTTGAGGCAAGCCAGGCCTTACAGAAAGCTTGGCATGACCAAAAGGCTGTCTTGGTTGAGTATCAGCCAGGACAGAAGGTATGGGTGTTGGAGCCGGTGGCCCCAGCAGCACTCCAAGACAAATGGTCTGGACCCCATACAATCCTGGAAAAGAAGGGAGAGGTCACCTACTTGGTCGACCTAGGAACTCCCAGGAGTCCCCACAGGGTACTCCATGTTAACAGGCTTAAAGCATATGTTGACAGGGCAGACATGGGCTTGCTCATGGCTACAGATGAGGGACAGGAGGAAGAGAGTGACCCTCTCCCAGACCTGTTGTCTCAGAACCCTGAAGATGGCTCAGTTGAAGGAGTGACCCTTGGAGGCAACCTCACTGCCCATCAGCAGACTGAATGTAGACAGGTTCTACAATCATTTTCACATATGTTTTCCTTGATACCTAGTCAAACTGACTGGTGTACCCATGTTGTGGACACTGGTGACAGTCTGCCTGTAAAGAACAAACTTTACAGACAACCTGACCACGTCAGGGACTGTATAAAGGCTGAGGTACATAAAATGCTGGAATTAGGTGTCATTGAACCCTCAGAGAGCCCCTGGGCTAGCCCAGTGGTTCTGGTCCCCAAACCTCACACCAAAGATGGCAAGAGAGAGATGAGGTTCTGTGTGGACTACAGAGGACTCAATGCTGTCACCAGGACAGATGCACACCCTATTCCAAGGGCAGATGAGCTCATAGACAAACTAGCTTCTGCAAAGTTTTTGAGCACATTTGACTTGACAGCTGGCTATTGGCAAATCAGGTTAGCTGAGGAGTCTAAGGCCAAAACAGCATTCTCAACCCCAGGTGGGCATTATCAGTTTGTGGTGATGCCCTTTGGTCTGAAGAATGCACCTGCCACCTTCCAAAGGCTGGTGAACCAAGTCCTTACTGGGTTGGATGACTTTTGCGCAGCATATCTTGATGACATTGCTGTCTTTAGTTCCACCTGGGAGGATCACCTGATCCACCTGAAGAAGGCTCTTGAGGCTCTGCAAAGGGCAGGCCTCACTATCAAGGCTACTAAGTGCCAGATAGGGCAGAGTAAGGTTGTGTATTTGGGCCACCTTGTAGGTGGGGGCCAAGTTCAACCACTGGAGAGTAAGATACAGTCCATCAAGGATCGGTCCCCTCCAACCACCCAGACTCAAGTTCGAGCTTTCTTGGGCTTGACTGGGTATTACAGGAAGTTTGTTAAGAACTATGGGTCCATTGTGACTCCTCTTAATGATCTGACATCCAAGAAGATGCCCAAAAAGGTTCAGTGGACAGTAAGCTGTCAAAAGGCATTTGATGACCTGAAGGAGGCCATGTGCTCTGCACCTATCCTGAAAAGTCCTGACTACTCCAAAGAGTTTATTGTCCAAACAGATGCTTCTGAGTTGGGTGTGGGAGCTGTGCTGTCACAACTTAATGTAGATGGTCAAGACCAACCCATTGCTTTTATTAGCAGAAGGTTGACCCCCAGAGAGAAGAATTGGTCAGCTATTGAGAGGGAGGCCTTTGCTGTGGTGTGGGCCCTGAAGAAGCTGAGGCCATACTTGTTTGGCACTCACTTCAAGATTCAGACCGACCATAAGCCCCTCTTGTGGCTAAATCAGATGAAGGGTGAAAACCCCAAACTGCTTAGGTGGTCCATTTCCCTACAGGGGATGGACTTTACAGTGGAGCACCGGCCAGGTACTGACCATGGGAATGCAGATGGTCTCTCCAGGTACTTCCACTTAGGACATGAAGACGAGACTGGTCAAGGCTAGTTTAATGTCCCAGCGTTTGGGGGGGGGTTGTGTAGGAGAGTAGGGTCTGCTATCCTATGGTCACCCCAAATTTTTGCTTTTTGCTTCACTGGTTTTTGACATATTGAGGCTGTGGGCCTGCCAATCAGACCCCCAGCCTGCTGTTCTCTCTACTAAATTAAAACTATGCACCCTAGGTGCATAACCAATTGGAAGTGGATCACCCTGTCAGCCCCTGTACCAGTGTACACTAGGTACCCAGGGCATTGGTGTACCCAAGGCCTGCCAGGGGCTGCAGCATGTATTATGCCACCCCAGGCTTGGCCTAACAATCTGACACAACTGGCTGATCACTCAGCTGGGGTAAGTTGGTGTAATCACCTCTTACTTAGGTGTAGTATACCTATACCTAACCTTAAATGGGACACCTGGTAACCTATAAGTCACTCCTATGGCAGGCCTTAACAATCCTGAAGGCAGAGTGCTTGGTTCCATGTGAGATGGTGCTCTGGCATGAGCTGAGCCTGTCTGCAGTGGTCGGAACAACTTCCTTCTACTGTTTCCAGATATCGTCATACCATATACTCTTAAGTGCATTATGAACCTCGCGGTTAAATGCTATCTTTGGTTTGGCTTTATCAAAACATGTCGAGTAAGGTGTCATACGAATTGGAATACTAACCCCTCGCCAATTCTGGCGACGGGGTTAGCATTCCACCCTTCTAGAGGGACACGACATGTACAGTACCTGAAACCCGGGTAAAATCAGACATAGCCTCAGCTCCACAAAATGGATGCTGCCACCACAGACACAAGTCTGCCCTCCTGCTGCTGGGAGTCCTTCCAGCTTGGGAGGTGTGGACAAAGGGTTTCCTGCCAGGGGAGGTGCGTGCACCACCCCAGACAGGATTTTGTGTATTGGTCAGGTAGGGCTTGAAAGAAACCAGACATGCCTGTGGCTCACAAGGAGCCTCGGTGCATATGCCAGTTCAAACCGGTCCTGGGGCACACCAGTCCCGGGCCTGGGGCGAGCTGGACAAAGGATTGGGGGTGTAACCACCCCCCTTCCTGGTCCCACCCATAGGGAGGGACCTAGCAGGTAGTCCGGCCCCTAGAATCCGCTTAAAGGTAGGAGCTGTGTCCTAAGACTTCAGACATCCTGGAATCAACTTGAAACTAAGAAGAAGACGGGAACTTCGACATTCTGCTGCACAGAAGACTGAAGAAAATCTCCCCTGTGGTCAGGGAGTGACCACCTTGCTAACGCAAGCACCATCCAGCGAATCAACGTCTGCTTTGCCGCCGCCTCCCGCCGGAGCCCGAGCCCAGAGACTGACAAGACCTGGACCTCCAGACCTCTCACCGCCCGATCCACAGTCCCTGCAAAGAGGAGACCCGTGGAGGCACCGAGACACGTGGAGCCAGCCATCTTGGAACGACTACGACAAGCTGACCAGTGCAACAACCGAGGCTCCCTCCAAGTTGTGCTTTGGGTCCTGAGAAGCCCAACCCTCGAGCAGCATCTGCACCAAAGGTGAGCCCTCCAGCATCTCCACGATCTGCGTGGGGCCCTTCTGCCTTTTGCCACTCGACGCGCCTAACCGGTTGCTGGCCCGCTGGCTAGTGGCCATCTTGGCGACGAAATCTACGACAAACACCGCTGGTCTGGTTGCTCCAGACTGGCCCTTGCTCCCCTCCAAAGGAGCAATCCCTCTGACCTTGCTGGTCAGAACCAACAGCTGATTTCCGGATCCTCCTGCAATTGCTTTTGCCAAGGCTTGTTTGCTTCGATCAAGTCGCCGACACCGCCGACAGCGAGAGCCTGCGTGGGACAGCTCGTGAGCCGACTCCTGGACGTCGTCGACCTTCAGGGACCACGTGGCTGCGGAGACAAGCTACCCCTCATCACCTGTTTGCACCCGACATCGCCTGGTACCCACCTGGTGCCACGCTGGTCACTGGCTAGTGACTGTGAACACTGTCCCCTCTGCTTACAGGTCTTCAACATCTCCGATCCACTCTTGGATCCACTGCATCTCTTCCCGACCGACCGCCTGCAGCATCTTTGTCCCAGGCTCAACGGAACAGATAGAAGAAACCCGACGCACTTTGAGGCCTATGCACCCGCTTCCTGTGGGTGAGGTAAAGCTGGTACTCCGGTGCCCATGTGTAGTAATACATCTCTAGTGCCTGTGTTCCAAATCTTAAGTTCCTAGGTCATCCGGAAGATTCCTTTTGCAGTAACTTTGTGCTTTTTACGCACCCATTGAAACCTATGGGAGCACGCGTGTGACTATTTGCTCTGCACACGCCACCCGTGGACCTCCTGGTCACTAACTGACGTTAGCTCCTCGTAGGCCCAGCGATTCTAGAGGCCCTAGGCCTTTTCCCTTTTCTGTTCGTGGTACTTATACCACTATTTTAGTATATGGTTTGAGTGGCCACCAGGGCCTATCCATATAAAGTGCAACTTCTGTGTATTCTGTGATAATCTTGTTTGACGATTTGTGCTCCTGTGCTCATAAAGAGACTAGGGGTTACTTTGAGAAATAAATACATATATATTTTGAATATATATCTGTGTGGTGTCCTTTCATTGGTATAAAAGGGGGTTACTATTGGTAAAACAGCTTGCTTAACACGCATCACGAGTTTAGCCTCAAAGACTGCTTAGCCTACGCTACCACTAGGGCAGCTAGTCCGAAAAGGTTGACTTACAACCACACCATAAGGGTTGCTTGGCATGGTACAAGGTGATCACTTTAACTAGTGAGCATCATATACCAGGCCAACTTCTCACAGGAGGGTCCAGCTTCGTCGTAGGGCTCCCCCGCTCCTTCTGGACGGGAGGCTCCAGAATCCACCCAAGCTTTCAGTGCCTTTTGCTTATCTTCTTTGGTGTTGAGACCAGTGGTAGCGATTTTGAGTTCCTTACAGAATTGCTTTAGTTCTTTGTGAGTGTACTCTTCCAGCTGTTCCACCTGGAACACGGTACTGGTGTCGTTTTCTATGAGAACCACGGCGTTTCCTTCTGCCATCTTTGTCGGTAGTGCGTCAGCCGTTCACGGTACAATCTCTAGATTATGGGCCCGAATCCTGTCGTTTGCCACCAATGTTAGAAGGCGACCTCAGAGGGGCCCGGAGGGGGCCCTGACAGCCCTGAGACCCACCCTCGAGGTATCGTAGCCGGGCACCGGTGGGAGACTCCTCAGGGGAGGAACCTCGTATCTAGGATCGTACACTCGGCACCACACGACAGAGAGACACCACACGAGGAGTTGTTAAGAGCAAATCTTGATCAGATCGGAGTGGTAGGATCTTTATGATCAGCAAGGCAAGATATATACAAGTAGAGCGCGGGCTCACAAAGTCTTGGAGGGGGGTTAGGAGGTAGCGGGACAGTCTTTGGGGATAGGAATCAAATGCAGGAGCGTACCCGGCACACAGGCTCACAATCCTTGAGCTGGGGGATACGCTTGTCGTCGTGGGGCCCGGCGGGACCAAGAGAGTCTGTGGGAGCTGCGAGTCACTCAGCAGGCTCGAGTACAAGTTCGGAGGTCTTACGATCTTCGGGGAGCCACGAGTCACTCAGCAGGGCTCAAGCACAAGTTCGGAGGTCTTACGATCTTCAGGGAGCCGCGAGTCACTCAGCAGGGCTCAAGCACAAGTTCGGAGGTCTTACGATCTTCAGGGAGCCGCGAGTCACTCAGCAGGGCTCAAGCACAAGTTCGGAGGTCTTACGATCTTCAGGGAGCCGCGAGTCACTCAGCAGGGCTCAAGCACAAGTTCGGAGGTCTTACGATCTTCAGGGAGCCGCGAGTCACTCAGCAGGGCTCAGGTGTTTCCAAGGCGAATCTGCCGGACAGTCCCAGAGCACCCCTTGTTATAGGGCGACTCCTCTTTGATGTCCGGAGCCTGTGCCGGCAGGGGTCTTGTCACCTGGGGGTCGCTCGTTGGGGGTTTCCTGCCATTGTCCTTTGATCCTTTCAGGGCCGGGTCGGGAGGAGTCCCAGACACCCAGCAGGCATGGAGCCAGCCCTCGGGGAGGCCGGCTGGTCGATCGAAACCCACCTTCCCAGGGAAGCGCAGAGGTGTGATGGAAACTGCTCCTCCCTTTCTCAACCCAAGGGGAGCGCGATGTCCTCCAGCCGGAGTGGAGGCTATATGGCCAGGGTCGCGCTGGGGCCGGGCGGCCATCTTGGTGCATGAAGTGGGCACGAGGGCCCGGTGTGGCCAAAGGAGAAAGGCCACGTACGGGGAAGCCCGGGTCGGGGGTGTGTGTTCTGGTGGGAAGGATCGGCTAGGCCGTGGGCTCGGGGCTGGTGTGAGGTGCAGGGGTCAGGTCTGGCTATGTTACGAGGGCCGGGTCTAACAGTGTGGTTGTGGCTGTGTGTGTGTGGTTGTGTGTGTGTGGTTGTGTGTATGTGTGGGTGTGCGTGTGTGGTTGTGTGTGTGTGTGTGGTTGTGGTTGTGTGTGGGTGTGATTGTGGGTGTGGTTGTGTGGGTGTGGTTGTGTGTATGGTTGTGTGTGGTTGTGTGTGGTTGTGTGTGTGGTTGTGTGTGTGTGTGGTTGTGTGTGTGGTTGTGGTTATGTACGTGTGTGGTTGTGTGTTTGGTGTTATGTCTTGTGTGTGTGGTTGTGGGTGTGGTTGTGTGGGTGGTTTTGTGTGTGTGGTTGTGTGTGTGTGGTTGTGTGTGGTTTTGTGAGTGGTTGTGGGTGTGGTTAAGTGTGGTTGTGTGTGTGTGGTGTGTGTGTGTGGTTGTTTGTGTGGTTGTGTGTGTGGTTGTGTGTGTTTGTGTGTGTGGTTGTGTGTGTGGTTGTGTGTGTGGTTGTGTGTGTGGTGTGTGTGTGGTTGTGTGTATGTGGTTGTGTGTGTGTGGTTTTGTGTGGTTGTGTGAGTGGTTGTGGGTGTGGTTGGATGTGGTTGTGTGTGTGTGGTTGTGTGTGTGTGGTTGTTTGTGTGGTTGTGTGTGTGTGGTTGTGTGTGTGGTTGTGTGTGTGGTTGTGTATGTGGTGTGTGTGGTTGTGTGTATGTGGTTGTGTGTGTTTGTGTGTATGTGTGAGTGGTTATGGGTGTGGTTGTGTGTGGTTATGGTTGTGTGTGTGGTTGTGTGTGTGGTTATGCGTGTGTGTGGTTATGTGTGTTTGTGTGTGTGGTTTTGTGTGTGGTTGTGTGTGTGGTGTGTGTGGTTGGGTGTGGTTGTGTGTGTGTTGTTTTGTGTGTGTGTGATTATGTATATGGTTGTGGGGGTGGTTGTGTGGTTGTGCGTGTGGTGGTGTGTGTGGTTGTGTGTGTGGTTGTGTGTGGGGTTGTGTGTGTGGTTATGTGTATGTTTGTATATGGTTGTGTGTGTGGTTGTGGCTGTGTGTGTGCAGTTGTGTGTGTGTGGTTGTGTGTGCTTGTGTGTGTGTGCTTGTGTGTGTGTGTGGTTGTGTGTGTGGTTATGTGCATGGTTGTGTGTGGTTGTGTGTGTGGTTGTGTTTGGTTGTGTGTGTGATTGTGTGTGTGTGTGGTTATGTGTGTGGTTGTGTGTGTATTTATGTGTGTGGTTGTGTGTGTGTGGTTGTGTGTGTGGTTGTGTATATGGTTGTGTGTGGTTGTGTCTGTGTGTGTGGTTGTGTGAATGGTTATGTGTGGTTGTGTGTGTGTGGTTGTGTGTGGTTGTGTGTGTGGTTGTGTGTGTGGTTGTGTATGTGGTTGTGTGTGTGGTTGTGCATGGGTGCAGTTGTGGCTGCGGGTTTGGTTGTGTGTGTGTGTGGTTGTATGTGTGGTTGTGTGTGGTTGTGTGTGTGTGTGTGTGGTTTTGTGTGTGTGGTTGTTGGTGTGGTTGTTGCTGTGGTTGTGTGGTTGTGTGTGTGGCGGTGTGTGTGGTTGTGGTTATGTGTGGGGTTGTGTGTGTGGTTGTGTGTGGTTGTGTGTGTGTGTGGTTGTGTGTGGTTGTGTGTGTGTGTGGTTATGTGTGTGGTTGTGTGTGTGTATGGTTGTATTTGTGGTTGTGTGTGTGGTTGTGGTTGTGTGTGTGTGTGTGGGTGAGGGTGTGGTTGTGTGTGGGTGCGGTTGTGGGTACGGGTGTAGTTGTGGGTGTGTGTGTATGTGTGGTTGTGTGTGGTTGTGTGTGTGGTTGTGGTTGTGTGTGTGTGGTTGTGTGTGTGTGTGATTGAGTGTGTGGTTTTGTGTGTGGTTGTGTGTGTGTGTGTGTGTGGTTGTGTGTGTGCTTGTGTGTGTGGTTGTGTGTGTGGTTATGGTTATGGTTGTGTGTGTGGTTGTGTGTGTGGTTGTGTGTGGTTGTGGTTGTATGTGTTCAGTTGTGTGTGTGGTTATGTGTGTGGCTGTGGTTGTGTGTGTCTGGGTGTGTGGTTGTGTGTGTATTTGGTTATGCGTGTGGTTGTGGGTTGTGGTTGGGTGTGGTTGTGGTTGTGTGTGGTTGTGTGGGTGTGGTTGTGCGTGTGGTTGTGTGTGGTTGTGTGTGTGGTTGTATGTGTTTGGTTGTGTGTGGCTGTGTGGTTGAGTGTATGTGTGTGTTGGAGGGAGGACCACCGGGGAGTCAGGGGGCCCACTCTGGGGCACCTTCCTACCGCAAGGTTATAGCCGAGCGCCGCTGAGAAGCCTCCTAGGAGAGGTCTTTCTCCTATGATCGTACTAGGCCCAGTAACACCACCACACAGGACTCCGTATCAGTTGCTTATCTAGGTACTTTATCAATAGTAGCACATTCGAAATATTTACAGGGGGATCGAGAGATCCAGAAAGAGTCTCAATGTATTTGTAGGGACAGGGTAGCGGAACAATCTTGGTACCAGCCTGGTACGGGGAAGCTCTGCGCCAGACCTTGCGTTAGGCCGAAGGTGGCTCCGGGGACCGGAGCGGCAGGTGCTGGTCTCAAAGCAGCTCGGACGTGGAGAGCCGCGAGGGGGTCTGCAGGGCTCGGGTGGTAGTTCCGCTTGGGTCGAGCCGCGACACAGTCAGCAGGGCTCCGGTGGTAGGTCCGCTTCGGTCGAGCCGCGACGGGGTCAGCTGGGCTCTGATGGCAAGTTCAACAAGGTCGGGCCGCGACAGCGTCAGCAGGGCCCCAAGGGTTCATGAAGGTCTTTAAGCATGGTGGAGCCGCGACGTAGTCAGCAGGGCTCAGAGCGTGGTTCCAGGATGAGTCTTTCTCCATAGGGTCAGCCGCGATCCTATCAGCAGGGCTCTTGACTCCGGGATACAACTGCTGTCCTGTTGCAGGGTCGCCCCAGATATAGGTCTGGAGCCCTTTGATGTCCGGACCCTTGCGCCCTGGGGGGCGGAGAGGCCGGGTCGGGAGCGGCCATATGCTCAGCAGGAGAGGCGCCAGGCCCAGGAGAGCTGTGGGGCGATCGCACCTAGGTGTGGGAGGACGGTTGGAGGTCCCATCGATACTGCCCTCCGCCGGGAGTGGGGAAGTGTTCATGTGTTACCCCCTGGCCAGTTGTTGGTGCCTTGATGTTGGGGCTTGCTGGGGCCGAGGCCGGGTTGAGCGGGGTCACGTAGGCTGGTGCGCAGAGTTACGTACAATCCAAAATGGAGGAGCCCCGAGGTGCAGGGGACCTCGTGCGGCTTGGCGAGGGGGAACAGGACCATGCCACGAGGCCGGCTCCAACAGTGTGTGTGGTGTGTGTGGTTGTGTGTGGTTGTGTGTGTGTGTGGTTGTGTGTGTGTGGTTGTGTGTGTGTGGTGTGTGTGTGTGGTTGTGGTTGTGTGTGTTGTGTGTGTGTTGTGTGTGTGGTTCTGTGTGTGGTTGTGTGTGTGATTGTGTGTGTGATTGTGTGTGTGATTGTGTGTGTGTGTGTGGTTGTGTGTGAGGTTCTGTGCATGGTTGTGTGTGGTTGTATGTGTGGTTGTGTGTGTGGTTATGGTTGTGTGTGTGTTTGTGTGTGTGGTTGTGTGTGTGTGGTTGTGTGTGTGTGGTCGTGTGTGTGTTTGGTTGTGTGTGTGGTTGTGTGTGTGGTTATGTGTGTAGTTGTGGTTGTGTTGTGGTTGTGGTTGTGTGTGTGTGTGTGTGGTTGTGGGTGTAGTTGTGGGTGAGGGTGTGGTTGTGTATGGGTGCAGTTGTGGGTACAGGTGTGGTTGTGGGTGTGTGTCTATGTGTGGTTGTTTGTGGTTGTGTGTGTGGTTGTGTGTGGTTGTGGATGTGTGGGTGTGGTTGTGTATGTGTGGTTGAGTGTGTGTGGTTTTGTGTGTGGTTGTGTGTGTGTGCTTGTGTGTGGTTGTGTGTGGTTGTATGTGTGGTTGTGTGTGTGTGGTTATGGTTGTGTGTGTGTGGTTGTGTGTGTGTGTGGTTGTGTGTGTGGTTATGTGTGTGGTTGTGTGTGTGTGTGGTTGTGTGTGTGGTTGTGTGTGTGGTTGTGTGTGTGGTTGTGGGTATGGTTGTGTGGCTGTTTGTCGTTGTGTGTGTGGTTGTGTGTGTGGGTGTGTGGGTGAGGTTGTGTGTATGGTTGTGTGTGGTTGTGTGTGTGGTTGTGTGTGTGGTTGTGTGTGTGGTTGGGGTTGTGTGTGTGGTTGGGGTTGTGTGTGGCTGTGTGGGTGAGTGTATGTGTGTGGTGTGTGTGGTTGTGTGTGGTTGTGTGTGGTTGTGTGTGGTTGTGTGTGTGGTTGTGTGTGGGGTTGTGTGTGGGGTTGTGTGTGAGTGGTTGTATGTGTGTGGTTGTGGTTGTGTGTGTTGTGTGTGTGGTTCTGTGTGTGGTATGCATGTGATTATATGTGTGCCATTGTGTGTGGTTGTGTGTGTGTGTGTGGTGGTGTGTATAGATATGTGTGGTTGTGTGTGTGGTTATGTGTGTGGTTGTGTGTGTGTGTGGTTGTGTATGTGGTTGTGTGTGTGGTTATGTGTGTGGTTGTGGTTGTGTGTGTGTGTGTGGTTGTGTATGTGTGTGTGGTTGTATGTGGTTGTGTGTGTGGTTGTGTGTGTGTGGTTGTGTGTGTGGTTGTGTGTGTGGTTATGTGTGTGGTTGTGTGTGTGTCTGGTTGTGTGGTTGTGTGTGTGTGTGGTTGTGGGTATGGTTGTGTGGTTGTGTGTGTGGTTGTGTGTGGTTGTGTGTGTGGTTGTGTGTGTGGTTGTGTGTGTGGTTGGGGTTGTGTGTGTGGTTGGGGTTGTGTGTGGCTGTGTGTGGCTGTGTGGTTGAGTGTGTGTGTGGTGTGTGTGATTGTGTGTGGTTGTGTGTGGTTGTGTGTATGTGATTGTGTGTGTGGTTGTGTGTGTGTGGTTGTATGTGTGTGGTTGTGGTTGTGTGTTGTGTGTGGTTCTGTGTGTGGTGTGTGTGGTTGTGTGTGTGATTATGTGTGTGCAGTTGTGAGTGCTTGTGTGTGTGTGTGTGGTGTGTATAGATATGTGTGGTTGTGTGTGTGGTTGTGTGTGTGTGTGGTTGTGTGTGTGGTTGTGTGTGTGGTTATGTGTGTGGTTCTGGTTGTGTGTGTGTGTGGTTGTGTGTGTGTGGTTGTGTGGGTGGTTGTATATGTGGTTGTGGTTGTGTGTGTGGTTGTGTGCATGTGGTTGTGTGTGTGTGGTTGTGTGTGTGGTTGTGTGTGTGTGTGTGGTTGTATGTGTGTGTGTGGTTGTGGTTGTGTGTATGTGGTTGTGTGTGGTTGTGGTTGTGTGTGGTTGTTCGTGTGGTCGTGTGTGTGTGGTTGTGTGTGTGGTTGTGTGTGTTTGTGGTTCTGTGTGTGTGGTTGGGGATGTGTGTGTGGTTGTGTGTGTGGTTGTGTGTGTGGTTGTGTGTGTGTGGTTGTGTGTGGTTGTGTGTGTGGTTGTATGTGTGTGCTTGTGTGTGTGTGGTTGTGTGTGTGGTTGGGGATGTGTGTGTGGTTGTGTGTGTGTGTGGTTGTGTGTGTGATTGTATGTGTGGTTGTGGTTGTGTGTGGTTGTGTGCATGTGGTTGTGTGTGGTTGTGTGTGTGGTTGTGTGTGTGTATGTGGTTGTATGTGTGTGTGGTTGTATGTGTGTGGTTTCGGTTGTGTGGTTGCATGTGGTTGTGGTTGTAAGTGGTTGTTCGTGTGGTTGTGTGTGTGGTTGAGTGTGTGGTTGTGTGTGTGGTTGTGTGTGTTTGTGGTTCTGTGTGTGTGGTTTGGGATGTGTGTGGTTGTATGTGTGGTTGTGTGTGTGGTTGTGGTTGTGTGTGTGTGGTTGTGTGTGTGTGTGTGTGGTTATGTGTGTGGTTGTGGGTGTGGTTGTGTGGTTGGGTGTGGTTGTGGTTGTGTGTGGTTGTGTGTGTGGTTGTGTGGGTGTGGTTGTGTGGGTGTGGTTGTGTGTGGTTGTGTGTGTGCTTGTATGTGTTTGGTTGTGTGTGGCTGTGTGGTTGAGTGTATGTGTGTGTGGTGTGTGTGGTTGTGTGTGGTTGTGTGTGTGGTTGTGTGTGTGGTTGTGTGTGTGTGGTTGTGTGTGTGTGGTGTGTGTGTGGTTGTGTGTGGTTGTGTGTGTTGTGTGTGTGGTTCTGTGTGTGGTTGTATGTGTGATTGTGTGTGTGTGTGGTTGTGTGTGAGGTTCTCTGCATGGTTGTGTGTGGTTGTATGTGTGGTTGTGTGTGTGTGGTTATGGTTGTGTGTGTGTTTATGTGTGTGGTTGTGTGTGTGTGGTTGTGTGTGTGTTTCGTTGTGTGTGTGGTTATGTGTGTGGTTGTGGTTGTGTTGTGGTTGTTTGTGTGGTTGTGTGTGGTTGTGGCTGTGTGGGTGTGGTTGTGTATGTGTGGTTGATTGTGTGTGGTTTTGTGTGTGGTTGTGTGTGTGTGCTTGTGTGTGTGTGTGGTTGAATGTGTGGTTGTGTGTGTGGTTGTGTGTGGTTGTATGTGTGGTTGTGTTTGTGTGGTTATGGTTGTGTGTGTGGTTGTGTGTATGGTTGTGTGTTGTTGTGTGTGTGTGGTTGTGTGTGTGGTTGTGTGTGTGGTTATGTGTGTGGTTGTGTGTGTGTCTGGTTGTGTGGTTATGTGTGTGGTTGTGGGTGTGGTTGTGTGTGTGGTTGTGTGTGTGGTTGTGTGTGTGGTTGGGGTTGTGTGTGTGGTTGGGGTTGTGTGTGGCTGTGTGTAGCTGTGTGGTTGAGTGTGTGTGTGTGGTGTGTGTGGTTGTGTGTGGATGTGTGTGGTTGTGTGTATGTGATTGTGTGTGGTTGTGTGTGGGGTTGTGTGTGTGTGGTTGTATGTGTGTGGTTGTGGTTGTGTGTTGTGTGTGTGGTTCTGTGTGTGGTGTGTGTGGTTGTGTGTGTGATTATGTGTGTGTGCGGTTGTGTGTGCTTGTGTGTGTGTGTGTGGTGGTGTGTATAGATATGTGTGGTTGTGTGTGTGGTTGTGTGTGTGTGTGTGGTTGTGTGTGTGGTTGTGTGTGTGGTTATGTGTGTGGTTCTGGTTGTGTGTGTGTGTGGTTGTGTGTGTGTGGTTGTGTGTGTGGTTGTATGTGTGGTTGTGGTTGTGTGTGTGGTTGTGTGCATGTGGTTGTGTGTGTGTGGTTGTGTGTGTGCTTGTGTGTATGTGTGTGGTTGTATGTGTGTGTGGTTGTGGTTGTGTGTGTGTGGTTGCATGTGGTTGTGGTTGTGTGTGGTTGTTCATGTGGTCATGTGTGTGTGGTTGTGTGTGTGGTTGTGGTTGAGTGTGTGGTTGTGTGTGTGGTTGTGTGTGTTTGTGGTTCTATGTGTGTGGTTGGGTATGTGTGTGTGGTTGTGTGTGTGTGTGGTTGTGTGTGTGGTTGTGTGTGTGTGTGTGTGGTTGTGTGTGTGGTTGTGTGCATGTGGTTGTGTGTGGTTGTGGGTGTGGTTGTGTGTGTGTGTGTGGTTGTATGTGTGTGTGGTTGTGTGTGTTTGGTTTTGGTTTTGTGGTTGCATGTGGTTGTGGTTGTGAGTGGTTGTTTGTGTGGTTGTGTGTGTGGTTGTGTATGTGGTTGTGTGTGTGGTTGAGTGTGTGGTTGTGTGTGTGGTTGTGTGTGTTTGTGGTTCTGAGTGTGAGGTTTGGGATGTGTGTGGTTGTGTGTGTGGTTGTGTGTGTGTGTGGTTGTGTGTGTGGTTGTGTGTGGTTGTGTGTGTGGTTGTGTGTGTGGTTGTATGTGTGTGGTTGTGTGTGTGTGGTTGTGTGTGTGGTTGGGGATGTGTGTGTGTGGTTGTGTTTGTACAGTTGGGTGTGGTTGTGTATGTGTGTGTGTGGTTGTGTGTATGGTTATGTGTGTGGTTGTGTGTGTGGTTGTGTGTGGGTGAAGTTGTGGCTGCGCGTGTGGTTGTGGGTATGAGGGTGGATGTGTGGTTGTGTGTGGTTGTGTGAATGGTTATGTGTGTGGTTGTGTGTGTATGGCTGTGTGTGTGTGGTCGTGTGTGGTTGTGTGTGTGGTTGTGTGTGTGTATGGTTGTGTGTGGTTGTGTATGTGTGGTTGTGTGTGTGTGGTTATATGTATGTGTGTGGTTGTGTGTGTGTGCTTGTGTGTGTGGTTGTGTGTGTGTGGTTGTGTGTGTGTGGCTGTGCATGTGTAGTTGTGTGTGTGGTTGTGTGTGGATGTGATTATGGGTGTGGTTGTGTGGGTGTGGTTGTGTGTATGGTTGTGAGTGTGGTTGGGTGTGGTTGTGTGTGTGTGGTTGTGTGTAGTTGTGTGTGTGGTTGTGTGTGGTTGTGTGTGTGGTTGTATGTGAGTGTGGTTGTTTATGTGGTTGTGGTTATGTACATATGTCGTTGTGTGTGTGTGTATGTGGTTCTGTGTTTGGTGTTGTGTCTTGTGAGTGTGGTTGTGGCTGTGTGTGTGGTTGTGTGTGCTTGGTTGTGTGTGTGTGTGGTTGTGTGTGGTTGTGTGTGTGGTTGTGTGTGTGAGTGGATGTGGTTGAGTGTGGTTGTGTGTGTGGTTGTGTGTGTGGTTGTGTGTGTGGTTGTGGTTGTGCGTGGGTGCGGTGGTAGCTGTGGTTGTGTGTGTGTAGTTGTGTGTGTGGTTGGGTGTGGTTGTGTGTGTGTGTGGTTTTGTGTGTGTGGTTGTGTGTGTGGTTGTGGGTGTGATTGTATGGTTGTGTGTATGGTGGTGTGTGTGGTTGTGGTTATGTGTGTGGTTGTGTGTGGGGTTGTGTGTGTAGTTGTGTGTGTGTGTTTGTATGTGGTTGTGTGTGTGTGGTTGTGTTGTGTATGGTTGTATTTGTGGTTGTGTGTGTGTGGTTATGGTTGTGTGTGTGTGTGTGGTTCTGGGTGCAGTTGTGGGTGAGGGTGTGGTTGTGTGTGTGTGTGGTTGTGGATATGGGTGTAGTTGTGGGTGTGTGTGTATGTATGGTTGAGTGTGTGGTTTTGTGTGTGGTTGTGTGTGTGCTTGTGTGTGTTTGTGGTTGTGTGTGCTTGTGTGTGTGGTTGTGTGTGGTTGTATGTGTGGTTGTGTGTGTGGTTATGGTTATGGTTGTGTGTGTGGCTGTGTGTGTGGTTGTGTGTGTGGTTGTGTGTGTGTGTGGTTGTGTGTGTTCAGTTGTGTGTGTGGTTGTGGT
>NC_140579.1:232785435-232850435 GCF_964204655.1 Triturus cristatus | reverse complement strand
TGTGTGGTTGTGTGTGTGTGTGTGGTTGTGTGTGTGGTTGTGGGTATGGTTGTGTGGTTGTGTGTGGTTGTGTGTGTGTGGTTGTATGGGTGTGGTTGTGTATGTGGTTGTGTGTGATTGTGTGTATGGTTGTATGTGTTTGGTTGTGTGTGGCTGTGTGGTTGAGTGTATGTGTGTGTGGTATGTGTGGTTGGATGTGGTTGTGTGTATGTGGTTGTGTGTGTCTGTGGTTCTGGTTGTGTGTGTTGTGTGTGTGGTTCTGTGTGTGGTTGTGTGTGTGGTTGTGTGCGTGATTATGTGTGTGCGGTTGTGTGTGGTTGTGTGTGTGTGTGGTTGTGTGTATAGATATGTGTGGTTGTGTGTGTGGTTGTTTGTGTGGTTGTGTGTTGTGGTTGTGTGTGTGGTTGTAGTTGTGTGTGGGTGCAGTTGTGGGTATGGTTGTAGGTGTGTGTGTGTGGATGTGTGGTTGGGTATGGTTGTGTGTGGCTGTGCGTGTGTGGTTGTGTGTGTGTGTGGTTGTGTGTATGTGGTTATATGTGTGTGCAGTTGTGTGTGTGTGGTTGTGTGTGTGGTTGTGTGTGTGGTTGTGTGTGTGGTTGTGAGTGTGTGGTTGTGTGTGTTGTTGTGGGTGTGGTTGTGTGGTTGGGTGTGGTGGTGGATGTGTGTGTGGTTGTGTGTGTGTGTGGTTGCGTGTGTGGTTGTATGTGTGGTTGTGGTTGTGTGTGGGTGTGTGCATGTGGTTGTGTTTGGTTGTGTGTGTGGTTGTGTGTGTGTGTGTGGTTGTATGTGTGTGTGGTTGTGTGTGTGTGGTTTTGGTTGTGTGGTTGCATGTGGTTGTGGTTGTGAGTGGTTGTTCGTGTGGTTGTGTGTGTGGTTGTGTGTGTGGTTGAGTGTGTGGTTGTGTGTGTGGTTGTGTGTGTTTGTGGTTCTGTGTGTGTGGTTTGGGATGTGTGTGATTGTATGTGTGGTTGTGTGTGTGGTTATGTGTGTGGTTGTGGTTGTGTGTGTCTGGTTGTGTGTGTGTGTGGTTATGTGTGTGGTTGTGGGTGTGGTTGTGTGGTTGGGTGTGGTTGTGGTTGTGTGTGTGGTTGTGTGGGTGTGGTTGTGTGGGTGTGGTTGTGTGTGGTTGTGTGTGTGCTTGTATATGTTTGGTTGTGTGTGGCTGTGTCGTTGAGTGTATGTGTGTGTGGTGTGTGTGGTTGTGTGTGGTTGTGTGTGTGTGGTTGTGTGTGTATGGTTGTGTGTGTGTGGTTGTGTGTGTGTGGTGTGTGTGTGGTTGTGTGTATTGTGTGTGTGTGTTGTGTGTGTGGTTCTGTGTGTGGTTGTGTGTGTGATTGTGTGTGTGTGTGGTTGTGTGTGAGGTTCTGTGCATGGTTGTGTGTGGTTGTATGTGTGGTTGTGTGTGTGTGGTTATGGTTGTGTGTGTGGTTGTGTGTGTGTGGTTGTGTGTGTGTGGTTGTGTGTGTGTTTCGTTATGTGTGTGGTTATATGTGTGGTTGTGGTTGTGTTGTGGTTGTGTGTGTGGTTGTGTGTGTGGTTGTATGTGTGTGGTTGTGTGTGTGTGGTTGTGTGTGTGGTTGGGGATGTGTGTGTGTGGTTGTGTTTGTACAGTTGGGTGTGGTTGTGTATGTGTGTGTGTGGTTGTGTGTATGGTTATGTGTGTGGTTGTGTGTGTGGTTGTGTGTGGGTGAAGTTGTGGCTGCGCGTGTGGTTGTGGGTATGAGGGTGGATGTGTGGTTGTGTGTGGTTGTGTGAATGGTTATGTGTGTGGTTGTGTGTGTATGGCTGTGTGTGTGTGGTCGTGTGTGGTTGTGTGTGTGGTTGTGTGTGTGTATGGTTGTGTGTGGTTGTGTATGTGTGGTTGTGTGTGTGTGGTTATATGTATGTGTGTGGTTGTGTGTGTGTGCTTGTGTGTGTGGTTGTGTGTGTGTGGTTGTGTGTGTGTGGCTGTGCATGTGTAGTTGTGTGTGTGGTTGTGTGTGGATGTGATTATGGGTGTGGTTGTGTGGGTGTGGTTGTGTGTATGGTTGTGAGTGTGGTTGGGTGTGGTTGTGTGTGTGTGGTTGTGTGTAGTTGTGTGTGTGGTTGTGTGTGGTTGTGTGTGTGGTTGTATGTGAGTGTGGTTGTTTATGTGGTTGTGGTTATGTACATATGTCGTTGTGTGTGTGTGTATGTGGTTCTGTGTTTGGTGTTGTGTCTTGTGAGTGTGGTTGTGGCTGTGTGTGTGGTTGTGTGTGCTTGGTTGTGTGTGTGTGTGGTTGTGTGTGGTTGTGTGTGTGGTTGTGTGTGTGAGTGGATGTGGTTGAGTGTGGTTGTGTGTGTGGTTGTGTGTGTGGTTGTGTGTGTGGTTGTGGTTGTGCGTGGGTGCGGTGGTAGCTGTGGTTGTGTGTGTGTAGTTGTGTGTGTGGTTGGGTGTGGTTGTGTGTGTGTGTGGTTTTGTGTGTGTGGTTGTGTGTGTGGTTGTGGGTGTGATTGTATGGTTGTGTGTATGGTGGTGTGTGTGGTTGTGGTTATGTGTGTGGTTGTGTGTGGGGTTGTGTGTGTAGTTGTGTGTGTGTGTTTGTATGTGGTTGTGTGTGTGTGGTTGTGTTGTGTATGGTTGTATTTGTGGTTGTGTGTGTGTGGTTATGGTTGTGTGTGTGTGTGTGGTTCTGGGTGCAGTTGTGGGTGAGGGTGTGGTTGTGTGTGTGTGTGGTTGTGGATATGGGTGTAGTTGTGGGTGTGTGTGTATGTATGGTTGAGTGTGTGGTTTTGTGTGTGGTTGTGTGTGTGCTTGTGTGTGTTTGTGGTTGTGTGTGCTTGTGTGTGTGGTTGTGTGTGGTTGTATGTGTGGTTGTGTGTGTGGTTATGGTTATGGTTGTGTGTGTGGCTGTGTGTGTGGTTGTTTGTGTGGTTGTGTGTGTGTGTGGTTGTGTGTGTTCAGTTGTGTGTGTGGTTGTGGTTGTGTGGTTGTGTGTGTGTGTGTGGTTGTGTGTGTGGTTGTGGGTATGGTTGTGTGGTTGTGTGTGGTTGTGTGTGTGTGGTTGTATGGGTGTGGTTGTGTATGTGGTTGTATGTGATTGTGTGTATGGTTGTATGTGTTTGGTTGTGTGTGGCTGTGTGGTTGAGTGTATGTGTGTGTGGTATGTGTGGTTGGATGTGGTTGTGTGTATGTGGTTGTGTGTGTCTGTGGTTCTGGTTGTGTGTGTTGTGTGTGTGGTTCTGTGTGTGGTTGTGTGTGTGGTTGTGTGCGTGATTATGTGTGTGCGGTTGTGTGTGGTTGTGTGTGTGTGTGGTTGTGTGTATAGATATGTGTGGTTGTGTGTGTGGTTGTTTGTGTGGTTGTGTGTTGTGGTTGTGTGTGTGGTTGTAGTTGTGTGTGGGTGCAGTTGTGGGTATGGTTGTAGGTGTGTGTGTGTGGATGTGTGGTTGGGTATGGTTGTGTGTGGCTGTGCGTGTGTGGTTGTGTGTGTGTGTGGTTGTGTGTATGTGGTTATATGTGTGTGCAGTTGTGTGTGTGTGGTTGTGTGTGTGGTTGTGTGTGTGGTTGTGTGTGTGGTTGTGAGTGTGTGGTTGTGTGTGTTGTTGTGGGTGTGGTTGTGTGGTTGGGTGTGGTGGTGGATGTGTGTGTGGTTGTGTGTGTGTGTGGTTGCGTGTGTGGTTGTATGTGTGGTTGTGGTTGTGTGTGGGTGTGTGCATGTGGTTGTGTTTGGTTGTGTGTGTGGTTGTGTGTGTGTGTGTGGTTGTATGTGTGTGTGGTTGTGTGTGTGTGGTTTTGGTTGTGTGGTTGCATGTGGTTGTGGTTGTGAGTGGTTGTTCGTGTGGTTGTGTGTGTGGTTGTGTGTGTGGTTGAGTGTGTGGTTGTGTGTGTGGTTGTGTGTGTTTGTGGTTCTGTGTGTGTGGTTTGGGATGTGTGTGATTGTATGTGTGGTTGTGTGTGTGGTTATGTGTGTGGTTGTGGTTGTGTGTGTCTGGTTGTGTGTGTGTGTGGTTATGTGTGTGGTTGTGGGTGTGGTTGTGTGGTTGGGTGTGGTTGTGGTTGTGTGTGTGGTTGTGTGGGTGTGGTTGTGTGGGTGTGGTTGTGTGTGGTTGTGTGTGTGCTTGTATATGTTTGGTTGTGTGTGGCTGTGTCGTTGAGTGTATGTGTGTGTGGTGTGTGTGGTTGTGTGTGGTTGTGTGTGTGTGGTTGTGTGTGTATGGTTGTGTGTGTGTGGTTGTGTGTGTGTGGTGTGTGTGTGGTTGTGTGTATTGTGTGTGTGTGTTGTGTGTGTGGTTCTGTGTGTGGTTGTGTGTGTGATTGTGTGTGTGTGTGGTTGTGTGTGAGGTTCTGTGCATGGTTGTGTGTGGTTGTATGTGTGGTTGTGTGTGTGTGGTTATGGTTGTGTGTGTGGTTGTGTGTGTGTGGTTGTGTGTGTGTGGTTGTGTGTGTGTTTCGTTATGTGTGTGGTTATATGTGTGGTTGTGGTTGTGTTGTGGTTGTGTGTGTGGTTGTGTGTGGTTGTGTGTGGTTGTGGCTGTGTGGGTGTGGTTGTGTATGTGTGGTTGAGTGTGTGTGGTTTTGTGTGTGGTTGTGTGTGTGTGCTTGTGTGTGGTTGAGTGTGTGGTTGTGTGTGTGGTTGTGTGTGGTTGTATGTGTGGTTGTGTGTGTGTGGTTATGGTTGTGTGTGTGGTTGTGTGTATGGTTGTGTGTTGTTGTGTGTGTGTGGTTGTGTGAGTGGTTGTGTGTGTGGTTATGTGTGTGGTTGTGTGTGTGTCTGGTTGTGTGGGTGGTTGTGGGTATGGTTTGTGGTTGTGTGTGTGGTTGTGTGTATGGTTGTGTGTGGTTGTGTGTGTGGTTGTGTGTGTGGTTGTGTGTGTGGTTGGGGTTGTGCGTGTGGTTGGGGTTGTGTGTGGCTGTGTGTGGCTGTGTGGTTGAGTGTGTGTGTGTGGTGTGTGTGGTTGTGTGTGGTTGTGTGTGGTTGTGTGTATGTGATTGTGTGTGGTTGTGTGTGGGGTTGTGTGTGTGTGGTTGTATGTGTGTGGTTGTGGTTGTGTGTTGTGTGTGTGGTTCTGTGTGTGGTTGTTTGTGATTATGTGTGTGTGCGGTTGTGTGTGCTTGTGTGTGTGTGTGGTGGTGTGTATAGATATGTGTGGTTGTGTGTGTGGTTGTGTGTGTGTGGTTGTGTGTGTGGTTGGGGATGTGTGTGTGGTTGTGTGTGTGTGTGGTTGTGTGTGTGGTTGTATGTGTGGTTGTGGTTGTGTGTGGTTGTGTGCATGCGGTTGTGTGTGGTTGTGTGTGTGGTTGTGTGTGTGTGTGGTTGTATGTGTGTGTGGTTGTGTGTGTGTGGTTTTGGTTGTGTGGTTGCATTGGGTTGTGGTTGTGAGTGGTTGTTTGTGTGGTTGTGTGTGTGGTTGTGAGTGTGATTGTGTGTGTGGTTGAGTGTGTGGTTGTGTGTGTGGTTGTGTGTGTTTGTGGTTCTGTGTGTGTGGTTTGGGATGTGTGTGGTTGGGTGTGGTTGTGTGTGTGTGTGTGGTTGTGTGTGTGGTTGTGTGTGTGGTTGTATGTGTGTGGTTGTGTGTGTGTGGTTGTGTGTGTGGTTGGGGATGTGTGTGTGGTTGTGTGTGTACAGTTGGGTGTGGTTGTGTATATGTGTGTGTGGTTGTGTGTATGGTATGTGTGTGTGGTTGTGTGTGTGGTTGTGTGTGGGTGAAGTTGTGGCTGCGCGTGTGGTTGTGGGTGTGAGGGTGGATGTGTGGTTGTGTGTGGTTGTGTGAATGGTTATGTGTGTGGTTGTATGTGTATGGCTGTGTGTGTGTGGTCGTGTGTGGTTGTGTGTGTGTGTGGTTGTGTGTGTGTGTATGGTTGTGTGTGGTTGTGTGTGGTTGTGTGTGTGTGGTTGTGTGTGTGTGTTTGTATGTATGTGTGTGGTTGTGTGTGTGTGCTTGTGTGTGTGGTTGTGTGTGTGTGGTTGTGTGCGTGTGGCTGTGCATGTGTAGTTGTGTGTGTGTGTGGTTGTGTGTGGGTGTGATTGTGGGTGTGGTTGATTGGGTGTGGTTGTGTGTATGGTTGTGAGTGTGGTTGGGTGTGGTTGTGTGTATGTGGTTGTGTGTGTGGTTGTGTGTAGTTGTGTGTGTGGTTGTGTGTCGTTGAGTGTGTGGTTCTATGTGAGTGTGGTTGTGTGTGTGGTTGTGGTTATATACATATGTGGTTGTGTGTGTGTGTGTGGTTCTGTGTTTGGTGTTGTGTCCTGTGAGTGTGGTTGTGGCTGTGTGTGTGGTTGTGTGTGATTGGTTGTGTGTGTGTGGTTATGTGTGTGGTTGTGTGTGTGGTTGTGTGTGTGAGTGGATTTGGTTGTGTGTGGTTGTGTGTGTGGTTGTGTGTGTGATTTTGTGTGTGGTTGTGGTTGTGCGTGGGTGCAGTTGTGGCTGTGGTTGTGTATGTGTGTGGTTGTGTGTGGTTGTGTGTGTGTGGTTTTGTGTGTGTGGTTGTGTGTGTGGTTGTGGGTGTGGGTGTGGTTGTATGGTTGTGTGTGTGGTAGTGTGTGTGGTTGTGGTTATGTGTGTGGTTGTGTGTGGGGTTGTGTGTGTAGTTGTGTGTGTGTGTTTGTATGTGGTTGTGTGTGTGTGGTTGTGTTGTGTATGGTTGTATTTGTGGTTGTGTGTGTGTGGTTGTGGTTGTGTGTGTGTGTGTGGTTCTGGGTACGGTTGTGGGTGAGGGTGTGGTTGTGTGTGGGTGTGGTTGTGGGTATGGGTGTAGTTGTGGGTGTGTGTGTATATGTGGTTGAGTGTGTGGATTTGTGTGTGGTTGTGTGTGTGCTTGTGTGTGTGTGTGGTTGTGTGTGCTTGTGTGTGTGGTTGTGTGTGGTTGTATGTGTGGTTGTGTGTGTGGTTATGGTTATGGTTGTGTGTGTGGCTGTGTGTGTGGTTGTGTGTGTGGTTGTGTGTGTGTGTGGTTGTGTGTGTTCAGTTGTGTGTGTGGTTGTGGTTGTGTGGTTGTGTGTGTGTGTGTGGTTGTGGGTGTGGTTGTGTGGTTGTGTGTGGTTGTGTGTGTGTGGTTGTATGGGTGTGGTTGTGTGTGTGGTTGTGTGTGTGGTTGTATGTGTTTGGTTGTGTGTGGCTGTGTGGTTGAGTGTATGTATGTGTGGTATGTGTGGTTGGATGTGGTTGTGTGTGTGTGGTTGTGTGTGTGTGTGTGTGTGGTTCTGGTTGTGTGTGTTATGTGTGTGGTTCTGTGTGTGGTTGAGTGTGTGGTTGTGTGCGTGATTATGTGTGTGCGGTTGTGTGTGGTTGTGTGTGGTTGTGTGTGTGTGTGGTTGTGTGTATAGATATGTGTGGTTGTGTGTGTGGTTGTTTGTATGGTTGTGTGTTGTGGTTGTGTGTGTGGTTGTAGTTGTGTGTGGGTGCAGTTGTGGGTATGGTTGTAGGTGTGTGTGTGTGGATGTGTGGTTGGGTATGGTTGTGTGTGGCTGTGCGTGTGTGGTTGTGTGTGTGTGTGGTTGTGTGTATGTGGTTATGTGTGTGTGCAGTTGTGTGTGTGGTTGTGTGTGTGTGGTTGTGTGTGTGGTTGTGTGTGTGGTTGTGTGTGGTTGTGAGTGTGTGGTTGTGTGTGTTGTTGTGGGTGTGGTTGTGTGGTTGGGTGTGGTGGTAGATGTGTGTGTGGTTGTGGGTGTGGTTGTGTGGGTGTGGTTCTGTATGTGGTTGTTGTTGGAAGGTGCGATCCCAGGGGGGTTACAGAACACGTTCCTGACCACCCCGTGACCCACCTCTCCCAGAACCAGGCCGAGCACCGGCGGTGAGGCCCCTTTCAGGAAGGGGTCTCGTACTTTAGGCTCGCACATGCTGAGCTTGCACTACTTGACAAAGAGACACCACACAGTAGGTTTCAGTAGACGGAGATCTTTATCTAAGATTCTTTGGACCTTTATGATCCGCAAGGTAGTCTTTGGTCAATACAACAAGCTTGGTAATTCCTTCACAGGGGGGTTGGGGTAGCGGGACAGTTCTTGGTTCAGAGTCAATGCTGAGTGCCCTTCGCACAGCTCTCAATCCTTGAGCCGGGGGACACGGTGCAGTCTCGGGTCCAGCCGGACCAGGGTATTCTCGAGCCGCGACCACGTCCGCAGGGCTCTGGCGGGAAGGAACTGTCGATCGGGTGATCTTCGGGGAGCCGCGATTCACTCAGCAGGCTCAGCTGGGCTTGAGTTGGTGGGAGCCGCGAGTCTCTCAGCAGGCTCCGATGGTCTTAGGGTCGGGGAGAGCCACGAGTCTCTCAGCAGGGCTCCAGTGTTCTTAGTGTTCTCGAGAGCCGCGACGGCGTCAGCAGGGCTCAGGTGGTTTCCAAGGATCGGGTAGCGTCTTTCTCCCGGGGTTCGTCGAGCCGCGACCAGGTCCGCAGGGCTCTCGTAGTTCCAGGTCTTCTCTCTCCCAGTCCCCTCTGCACCCCATGTTATACGCCTTCTTCCCTTTGAAGTCCGGCGTCCTCACAGAGAGGGGTCTTGGCGTCGGGGGGGATTTCCTGCCGCTCGGCTCTTTGATCCTTTGAAGTAGGGCCGGGGGGGACTCCAGACACCCAGCATGCGGGGAGCCAGCTCCCTGGGGGCCCGGAGGGCGATCGAAACCCTCCATTGAGAGGAGGTCAGAGGTGCGAAAGAGACTACTCCTAACTGTCTTGCTTGGGGGGTGTTCCCTCTCCCTTGGCCGGGCATGGCGCGTCTAGGGTCTAGGTTTCGCTGGGGCCCTGGGTCAGCCATCGGAACATCGGGACATGGTGGCCGGGGGTCTATAACCAGGGATCAGGGGGGTTGCATGAGTCGGGTTGGGGGGCTAATGGTCAGGGGGGTCCACGCCACGAGGCCGGTCCCACAGATGTGTGTGGTTGTGTGTGGTTGTATGTGTGGTTGTGTGTGTGGTTGGGGATGTGTGTGGTTGTGTGTTTGGATGTGTGTGTATGGTTGTGTGTGGTTGTGTGTGTGTGTGGTTGTGTGTATGGCTGTGTGTGGTTGTGTGTGTGGTTGTGTGTGTGGTTGTGGTTGTGTGTGGTTGTGTGTGGGTGCAGTTGTGGCTGCAGGTGTGGATGTGGGTATGAGGGTGGTTGTGTGGTTGTGTGTGGTTGTGAGTGTGGTTGTGTGTGTGCTTGTGTGTGGATGTTTGTGTATGGTTGTGTGTGTGTGGTTGTGTGTGTGATTATGTGTGCGTGTGTGTGTGGTTGTGTGTGTATATGGTTGTGTGTGTGGTTGTGTGTGGTTGTGTGTGGTTGTGTGTGTGGTTGTGTGTGGTTGTGTGTGTGTGTGTGGTTATGTGTGTGGTTGTGTGTGTGTGTGTGGTTGAGTGTGGTTGTGGGGTTGCGTGTGGTTGTGGTTCTGTGTGGTTGTGGTTGTGTGTGTGGTTGTGTGTGTGGTTGTGTGTGGTTATGTGTGAGGTTGTGTGTGTGTGGTTGTGTGTGTGGTTGTATGTGTGGTTGTGGTTGTGTGTGTGGTTGTGTGCATGTGGTTGTGTGTGTGTGGTTGTGTGTGTGTGGTTGTGTGTGTGTGTGATTGTGTGTGTGGTTATGTGTGTGTGGTTGTGTGTGTGTGGTTGTGTGTGTGGCTGTATGTGTGGTAATGTATGTGGTTGTGGTTGTGTGTGTGGTTGAGTGTGTGGTTGTGGTTGTGTGTGTGTGTGTGTGTGGTTGTGATTGTGTGTGGTTATGGTTGTGTGTGTCTGTGGTTGTGTGTGTGTGTGGTTGTGTGTGTGTGGTTGTGTGTGGGTGCGATTCTGGGTGTGGTTGTGGGGGTGTGGTTGTGTGTGTGGTTGTGTGTGTGAGTGTGTGTGTGTGTGTGGTTGTGTGTGTGGTTGTGTGTGTGTGGTTGTGTGTGTGTGGTTGTGTGTTTGTTTGTATGTGGTTATGTGTGTGGTTGTGGTTGTGCTGTGGTTGTGTGTGTGTGTGGTTGTGTGTGGTTGTGTGTGGTTGTGGCTGTGTGGGTGTGGTTGTGTATGTGTGGTTGAGTGTGTGTGGTTTTTTGTGTAGTTGTATGTGTGTGCTTGTGTGTGTGTGTGGTTGAGTGTGTGGTTGTGTGTGTGGTTGTGTGTGGTTGTATGTGTGGTTGTGTGTGTGTGGTTATGGTTGTGTGTGTGGTTGTGTGTGTGGTTGTGTGTGTGGTTGTGTGTGTGTGGTTGTGTGTGTGGTTATGTGTGTGGTTGTGTGTGTGTCTGGTTGTGTGATTGTGTGTGTGTGTGGTTGTGGGTATGGTTGTGTGGTTGTGTGTGTGGTTGTGAGTATGGTTGTGTGTGGTTGTGTGTGTGGTTGTGTGTGTGGTTGTGTGTGTGGTTGGGGTTGTGTGTGTGGTTGGGGTTGTGTGTGGCTGTGTGTGGCTGTGTGGTTGTGTGTTGTGTGTGTGGTTGTGTGTGTGGTGTGTGTGGTTGTGTGTGTGATTATGTGTGTGCGGTTGTTTGTGCTTGTGTGTGTGTTGTGTATGGTGGTGTGTATAGATATGTATGGTTGTGTGTGTTGTGTGTGTGTGTGGTTGTGTGTGTGGTTGTGTGTGTGTGGTTATGTGTGTGGTTCTGGTTGTGTGTGTGTGTGGTTGTGTGTGTGTGTGGTTGTGTGTGTGTGGTTGTATGTGTGGTTGTGGTTGTGTGTGGTTGTGTGCATGTGGTTGTGTGTGTGTGGTTGTGTGTGTGTGTGGTTGTATGTGTGTGTGGTTGTGGTTGTGTGTGTGGGTTGTGGTTGTGTGTGGTTGTTCGTGTGGTCGTGTGTGTGTGGTTGTGTGTGTGGTTGAGTGTGTTGTTGTGTGTGTGGTTGTGTGTGTTTGTGGTTCTGTGTGTGTGGTTGGGGATGTGTGTGTGGTTGTGTGTGTGTGTTGTTGTGTGTGTGGTTGTGTGTGTGGTTGTGTGTGGTTGTGTGTGTGGTTGTAAGTGTGTGGTTGTGTGTGTGTATGGGTGTGTGTGTGGTTGGGGATGTGTGTGTGGTTGTGTGTGTGTGTGGTTGTGTGTGTGGTTGTATGTGTGGTTGTGGTTGTGTGTGGTTGTGTGCATGTGGTTGTGTGTGGTTGTGTGTGTGGTTGTGTGTGTGTGTGGTTGTATGTGTGTGTGGTTGTGTGTGTGTGGTTTTGGTTGTGTGGTTGTATGTGGTTGTGGTTGTGAGTGGTTGTTTGTGTGGTTGTGTGTGTGGTTGTGTGTGTGGTTGAGTGTGTGGTTGTGTGTGTGGTTGTGTGTGTTTGTGGTTCTGTGTGTGTGGTTTGGGATGTGTGTGATTGTGTGTGTGGTTGTGTGTGTGGTTATGTGTGTGGTTGTGGTTGTGTGTGTCTGGTTGTGTGCGTGTGTGTGTGGTTGTGGGTGTGGTTGTGGGTGTGGTTGTGTGGTTGGGTGTGGTTGTGGTTGTGTGTGGTTGTGTGTGTGGTTGTGTGGGTGTGGTTGTGTGGGTGTGGTTGTGTGTGGTTGTGCGTGTGCTTGTATGTGTTTGGTTGTGTGTGGCTGTGTGGTTGAGTGCATGTGTGTATGGTGTGTGTGGTTGTGTGTGGTTGTGTGTGTGTGGTTGTGTGTGTGTGGTTGTGTGTGTGGGTGGTTGTGTGTGTGTGGTGTGTGTGTGGTTGTGTGTGTTGTGTGTGTGTTGTGTGTGTGGTTCTGTGTGGATGTATGTGTATGGTTGTGTGTGTGTGGTTGTGTGTGTGATTATGTGCATGTGTGTGTGTGTGTGTGTATATGGTTGTGTGTGTGGTTGTGTGTGGTTGTGTGTGTGGTTGTGTGTGGTTGTGTGTGTGTGTGGTTATGTGTGTGGTTGTGTGTGTGTGTGTGTGGTTGAGTGTGGTTGTGGGGTTGCGTGTGGTTGTGGTTCTGTGTGGTTGTGGTTGTGTGTGTGGTTGTGTGTGTGGTTGTGTGTGTGGTTATGTGTGTGGTTGTGTGTGGGTGGTTGTGTGTGTGGTTGTATGTGTGGTTGTGGTTGTGTGTGTGGTTGTGTGCATGTGGTTGTGTGTGTGTGGTTGTGTGTGTGTGTGGTTGTGTTTGTGTGATTGTGTGTGTGGTTGTGTATGTGGTTGTGTGTGGTTGTGGTTGTGTGTGTGGGTGTGTGTGTGGTTGTGGTTGTGTGTGTGTGTGTGTGTGTGTGTGGTTGTGATTGTGTGTGGATATGGTTGTGTGTGTCTGTGGTTGTGTGTGTGTGTGGTTGTGTGTGTGTGATTGTATGTGTGTGGTTATGTGTGGGTGTGATTCTGGGCGTGGTTGTGTGGGTGTGGTTGTGTGTGTGGTTGAGTGTGGTTGTGTGTGTGATTGTGTGTGTGTGTGGTTGTGTGTGTGGTTGTGTGTGTGTGGTTGTGTGTGTGTGTGTTTGTTTGTGTGTGGTTATGTGTGTTGTTTGTGGTTGTGCTGTGGTTGTGTGTGGTTGTGTGTGGTTGTGTGTGGTTGTGTGTGGTTTTGGCTGTGTTGGTGTGGTTGTGTATGTGTGGTTGAGTGTGTGTGGTTTTGTGTGTAGTTGTGTGTGTGTGCTTGTGTGTGTGTGTGGTTGAGTGTGTGGTTGTGTGTGTGGTTGTGTGTGGTTGTATGTGTGGTTGTGTGTGTGTGTGGTTATGGTTGTGTGTGTGGTTGTGTGTGTGGTTGTGTGTGTGGTTGTGTGTGTGTGGTTGTGTGTGTGGTTATGTGTGTGGTTGTGTGTGTGTCCGGTTGTGTGGTTGTGTGTGTGTGTGGTTGTGGGTATGGTTGTGTGGTTGTGTGTGTGGTTGTGTGTATGGTTGTGTGTGGTTGTGTGTGTGGTTGTGTGTGTGGTTGTGTGTGTGGTTGGTGTTGGAAAGGCGTTCGCCGGAGAGGGGCTCTATACACGTCTTGCCCACCCCTTTGACCCACCTCTCCCAAGTAGGCCGAACCAGGCGCGCACACCCTGAGCTTACACTGCGAACAGAGGGACACCACACGTGTTTCTTCGTCAGACGATAGGTTCTTTTATCGAAGGGTTCAAGGGATCTTTATGATCCAAGTTGTAAGTAGTACATCAGTGCCACAAGAGACTACAAATCGGTGGTAGGGGACTGGGGGTAGCGGGACAGTCTTTGAATATAGTGTCTCTGCAAAGTACCCTGCGGACAGCTCACAATCCTCGAGCCGGAGGGTGTTGTTTCTCTTGGCAATCTCTTGCCAATCTTCCTTGAGGGGAGAGCAGCGAGTCACTCAGCAGGCACAGGTAGTTCAGAGTTCGGGAGCCGCGACCTCGTCAGCAGGGCTCAGGTGGTGCAATGGTCGGGGACCGCGAGTCACTCAGCGGGCACCGGTGGTTCGGAGTTCGGGAGCCGCGACCGCGTCAGCAGGGCTCAGATGGTTCCAGGTCGTCTCTGCCATTCGTCCCTCCGGCACCCCGTATTATACTCCCCATGCCCTTTGAAGTCCGGAGTCCTTGCAGAGAGGGGTCTGGGTGACTGAGGGGGTTCGGCGGGATTTCCTGCCGCTCGCTCCTTTGGTCTTTTCAGGTGGGTCTGGGAGGGACCCCAGACTCTCGGCAGGCGAGGCGCCTGCGCCACAGGGGCCTGGTGGCCGATCGAGCCCTCCTGGGGGAAGGCGATCCGAGGTGTGACTGGGCTGGCGCCTCTCGGTCTGGCTCAGGGGGTTCCCGCTCCCTTGGTCAGACATGCGTGGTAGGGTGTCGAGTCCGGCAGGGGCTCTGGCCGGCCCTCGGGTCTGTGTGGCGGGGCGGCCGGAGTTGGAGATGCCGTGTCTTGGGGGTGGTTGCAGGTTGGCTGGATGATCGGGAGGGCCTACGCCGTGAGGCCGGTCTCACAGTTGGGGTTGTGTGTGTGGTTGGGGTTGTGTGTGGCTGTGTGTGGCTGTGTGGTTGAGTGTGTGTGTGTGGTGTGTGTGGTTGTGTGTGGTTGTGTGTTGTTGTGTGTATGTGATTGTGTGTGTGGTTGTGTGTGTGTGGTTGTATGTGTGTGGTTGTGGTTGTGTGTTGTGTGTGTGGTTCTGTGTGTGGTGTGTGTGGTTGTGTGTGTGATTATGTGTCTGCGGTTGTGTGTGCTTGTGTGTGTGTTGTGTGTGGTGGTTTGTATAGATATGTGTGGTTGTGTGTGTGGTTGTGTGTGTGTGTGGTTGTGTGTGTGGTTGTGTGTGTGTGGTTATGTGTGTGGTTCTGGTTGTGTGTGTGTGTGGTTGTGTGTGTGTGTGGTTGTGTGTGTGGTTGTATGTGTGGTTGTGGTTGTGTGTGTGGTTGTGTGCATGTGGTTGTGTGTGTGTGGTTGTGTGTGTGTGTGTGTGGTTGTATGTGTGTGGTTGTGGTTGTGTGTGTGTGGTTGTGGTTGTGTGTGGTTGTTCATGTGGTTGTGTGCATGTGGTTGTGTGTGTGTAGTTGTGTGTGGTTGTATGTGTGTGTGTGTGTGTGGTTGTATGTGTGTGTGGTTGTAGTTGTGTGGGTGTGGTTGTGTGTGGTTGTGTGTGTGCTTGTATGTGTTTGGTTGTGTGTGGCTGTGTGGTTGAGTGTATGTGTGTGTGGTTGTGTGTGTGTGGTTGTGTGTGTGTGGTTGTGTGTGTGTGTGGTTGTGTGTGTGTGGTTGTGTGTGTGTGGTATGTGTGGTTGTGTGTGTTGTGTGTGTGTTGTGTGTGTGGTTCTGTGTGGATGTATGTGTATGGTTGTGTGTGTGTGGTTGTGTGTGTGATTATGTGTGTGTGTGTGTGTGGTTGTGTGTGTATATGGTTGTGTGTGTGGTTGTGTGTGGTTGTGTGTGGTTGTGCGTGTGGTTGTGTGTGGTTGTGTGTGTGTGTGTGGTTATGTGTGTGGTTGTGTGTATGTGTGTGTGGTTGAGTGTGGTAGTGGGGTTGTGTGTGGTTGTGTATGGTTGTGTGTATTTATAGTTCTGTGTGTGTGGTTGTGTGTGTGGTTGGGGATGTAAGTGTGGTTGTGTGTGTGGTTGTGTGTGGTTGTTTGTGTGGTTGTGTGTGTGTTTGTGTGTGTGTGGTTGTGTGTGTGTGGTTGTGTGTGTGGTTGGGGATGTGTGTGTGGTTGTGTGTGTGGTTGTGTGTGTATGGTCGGGTGTGTGGTTGTGTGTGTGTGTGGTTGTATGTGTGTGGTCGTTGGGTTGCGTGTGGTTGTGGTTGTGTGTGGTTGTTCGTGTGGTTGTGTGGGTGTGGTTGTGTGTATGGTTGTGGTTGAGTGTGTGGTTGTGTGTGTGGTTGTGTATGGTTGTGTGTGTTTGTAGTTCTGTGTGTGTGGTTGGGGATGTGTGTGTGGTTGTGTGTGTGGTTGTGTGTGGTTGTGTGTGTTGTTGTGTGTGTGTTTGCGTGTATGTGGTTGTGTGTGTGTGGTTGTGTGTGTGGTTGGGGATGTGTGTGTGGTTGTGTGTGTACGGTTGGGTGTGGTTGTGTATGTGTGTGTGTGTGGTTGTGTGTATGGTTGTGTGTATGTGTGTGGTTGTGTGTGTGGTTGTGTGTTTGGTTGTGTGTGGTTGTGTGTGTGGTTGTGTGTGGGTGCAGTTGTGGCAGCAGGTGTGGTTGTGAGTATGAGGGTGGATGTGTGGTTGTGTGTGTGGTTGTGTGAATGGTGTGTGTGTGGTTGTTTGTGTATGGCTGTGTGTGTGTGGTTGTGTGTGTGTGTGGTTGTGTGTGTGTATGGTTGTGTGTGGTTGTGTGTGTGGTTGTGTGTGTGTGGTTGTGTGTGTGGTTGTGTGTGTGTGGTTGTGTGTGTGTGGTTGTGTGTATGTGTGGGTGTGTGCGTGTGGTTGTGTGTGTGGTCATGGTTGTGTGTGGGTGTGATTGTGGGTGTGGTTGTGGTTGTGTGTATGGTTGTGTGTGGTTGTGTGTGGTTGTGTGTATGGTTGTGTGTGTGGTTGTGTGAGTGGTTGTGGGTGGTTGTATGTGTACGTTTGTGTGTGTGGTTGTGTGTGTGGTTGTGTGTGTATGGTTGTGTGTGTGGTTGTGTGTGTGTGGTTGTGTGTGTGGTTGTGTGTGTGTGTGGCTATGTGTGTGTGTGTGTGGTTGTGTGTGTGGTTGTGTGTATGTGGTTGAGTGTGTGTGTGTGGTTATGTGTGTGGTTGTGATTGTGTAAGTGGTTGTGTGTGTGGTTATGAGTGTGGTTGTGGTTGTGTGGGTGGGTGGTTGTGTGTGTGTGGTTGTGTGTGTGGTTGTGAGCATGTGGTTGTGTGTGTGGTTGTGTGTGTGGTTGTGTGTGTGGTTGTGTGTGTGTGTGGTTGTATGTGGTTGTGGTTGTGGTTGTAGGTGTGGGGTTGTGGGGTTGCGTGTGGTTGTGGTTGTGGGTGGTTGTTCGTGTGGTTGTGTGGGGTGTGGTTGTGTGTGTGGTTGTGTGTATGGTTGTGGTTGAGTGTGTGATTGTGTTTGTGGTTGTGTATGGTTGTGTGTGTTTGTAGTTCTGTGTGTGTGGTTGTGTGTGTGGTTGTGTGTGTGTGTGTTTGCGTGTGTGTGGTTGTGTGTGTGGTTGTGTGTGTGGTTGGGGATGTGTGTGTGGTTGTGTGTGTACGGTTGGGTGTGGTTGTGTATGTGTGTGTGTGGTTGTGTGTATGGTTGTGTGTGTGTGTTTGTGTGTTTGGTTGTGTGTGTGGTTGTGTGTGTGGTTGTGGTTGTGTGTGGGTGCAGTTGTGGCAGCGGGTGTGGTTGTGAGTGTGAGGGTGGATGTGTGGTTGTGTGTGTGGTTGTGTGAATGGTGTGTGTGTGGTTGTGTGTGTATGGCTGTGTGTGTGTGGTTGTGTGTGTGTGGTTGTGTGTGTGTATGGTTGTGTGTGGTTGTGTGTGTGGTTGTGTGTGTGTGGTGTTGTGTGTGTGGTTGTGTGTGTGGTTGTGGTTGAGTGTGTGTGGTGGTGTGTGTGTGGTTATGTGTATGTGTGGGTGTGCATGTGTGGTTGTGGGTGTGTGGTTGTGGTTGTGTGTGGGTGTGATTGTGGGTGTGGTTGTGTGGGTGTGGTTGTGTGTATGGTTGTGTGTGGTTGGGTGTGGTTGTGTGTGTGGTTGTGTGTGTGATTGTATGGTTGTGTGTGTGTGTAGTTGTGTGTGGTTGTGTGTGTGGTTTTTGTGTGTGTGTGGTTGTGTGTGTGGTTGTGGTTATGTACGTGTGTGGTTGTGTATGTGTGTGTGGTTGTGTGTTTGATGTTATGTCTTGTGTGTGGTTGTGGTTGTGTGTGTGGTTGTGTGTGTGTGGGTGTGTTTGTGTGTGGTTGTGTGAGTGGTTGTGGGTGTGGTTGTGTGTGGTTGTGTGTGTGTGGTTGTGTGTGTGGTTGTTTGTGTGGTTGTTTGTGTGGTTGTGTGTGTGGTTGTGTGTGTGGTTGTGTGTGTGGTGCGTGTGGTTGTGTGTATGTGGTTGTGTGTGTTTGTGTGTGTGTGTGAGTGGTTATGGGTGTGGTTGTGTGTGGTTGTGGTTGTGTGTGTGGTTGGGTGTGTGTGGTTATGTGTGTTTGTGTGTGGTTGTGTGTGGTTTTGTGTGTGGTTGTGTGTGTGTGGTATGTGTGGTTGTGTGTGGTTGTGTGTGTGTTGTTTTGTGTGTGTGTGGTTATGTGTATGGTTGTGGGTGTGGTTGTGTGGTTGTGCATGTGGCGGTGTGTGTGGTTGTGGTTATGTGCGTGGTTGTGTGTGGGGTTGTGTGTGTGAGGTAATATGTGTGTTTGTATATGGTTGTGTGTGTGGTTGTGGCTGTGTGTGTGTGGTTGTGTGTGTGTGGTTGTGTGTGTGTGGTTGTGTGTGTGTGCTTGTGTGTGTGTGGTTGTGTGTGTGGTTGTGTGCATGGTTGTGTGTGGTTGTTTGTGTGGTTGTGTTTGGTTGTGTGTGTGTTTCTGTATGTGTGGTTATGTGTGTGGTTGTGTGTGTGGTTGTGTGTGTGTGGTTGTGTGTGTGTGGTTGTGTATATGGTTGTGTGTGGTTGTGTCTGTGTGTGTGGTTGTGTGTATGGTTATGTGTGGTTGTGTGTGTGTGGTTGTGTGTGGTTGTGTGTGTGGTTGTGTGTGTGATTGTGTGTGTGGTTGTGTGTGTGGTTGTGCGTGGGTGCAGTTGTGGCTGTATGTGTGGTTGTGTGTGTGTGTGGTTGTATGTGTGGTTGTGTGTGTGTGTTTTTGTGTGTGTGGTTGTTGCTGTGGCTGTGGCTGTGGTTGTGTGGGTGGTGGTGTGTGTGGTTGTGGTTATATGTGGGGTTGTGTGTGTGGTTGTGTATGGTTGTGTGTGTGTGTGGTTGTGTGTGTGTGTGGTTGTGTGTGTGGTTGTGTGTGTGTATGGTTGTATTTGTGGTTGTGTGTGTGTGGTTGTGATTGTATATGTGTGGTTGTGGGGTTGTGTGTGGTTGTGGTTGTTTGTGGTTGTGTGTGTGTGGTTGTGTGTGTGTGGTTGTGGGGTTGCATGTGGTTGTGGTTCTGTGTGGTTGTTTGTGTGGTTGTATGGGTGTGGTTGTGTGTGTGGTTGTGTATATGGTTGTGGTTGAGTGTGTGGCTGTGTGTGTGGTTGTGTATGGTTGTGTGTGTTTATAGTTCTGTGTGTGTGGTTGTGTGTGTGGTTGGGGATGTGTGTGTGGTTGTGTGTGTGGTTGTGTGTGGTTGTGTGTGTGGTTGTGTGTGTGTGTTTGTGTGTGTGTGGTTGTGTGTGTGTGGTTGTGTGTGTGTGGTTGGGGATGTGTGTGTGGTTGTGTGTGTGGTTGTGTGTGTATGGTTGGGTGTGTGGTTGTGTATGTGTGTGGTTGTATGTGTGTGTGTGGTTGTGGTTGTATGTGTGTGGTCGTGGGGTTGCGTGTGGTTGTGGTTGTGTGTGGTTGTTCGTGTGGTTGTGTGGGTGTGGTTGTGTGTATGGTTGTGGTTGAGTATGTGGTTGTGTGTGTGGTTGTGTATGGTTGTGTGTGTTTGTAGTTCTGTGTGTGTGGTTGGGGATGTGTGTGTGGTTGTGTGTGTGGTTGTGTGTGGTTGTGTGTGTTGTTGTGTGTACGTTTGCGTGTGTGTGGTTGTGTGTGTGGTTGTGTGTGTGGTTGGGGATGTGTTTGTGGCTGTGTGTGTACGGTTGGGTGTGGTTGTGTATGTGTATGTGTGTGGTTGTGTGTATGGTTGTGTGTGTGTGTGTTTGTGTGTGTGGTTGTGTGTTTGGTTGTGTGTGGTTGTGTGTGTGGTTGTGGTTGTGTGTGGGTGCAGTTGTGGCAATGGGTGTGGTTGTGAGTGTGAGGGTAGATGTGTGGTTGTGTGTATGGTTGTGTGAATGGTGTGTGTGTGGTTGTGTGTGTATGGCTGTGTGTGTGTGGTTGTGTGTGTGTGTGTGTGTGGTTGTGTGTGTATGGTTGTGTGTGGTTGTATGTGTGGTTGTGTGTGTGTGGTGTTGTGTGTGTGGTTGTGTGTGTGGTTGTGGTTGTATGTGTGTGTGGTTGTGTGTGTGTGGTTGTGTGTATGTGTGGGTGTGCATGTGTGGTTGTGTGTGTGTGGTCGTGGTTATGTGTGGGTGTGATTGTGGGTGTGGTTGTGTGTATGGTTGTGTGTGGTTGGGTGTGGTTGTGTGTATGGTTGTGTGTGTGGTTGTGTGGTTGTGTAGTTGTGTGTGTGGTTGTGTGGTTGGTTTTGTTATGTGGTTGTGGTTATATACGTATGTGGTTGTGTGTGTGTGTGTGGTTGTGTGTTTGGTGTTATGTCTTGTGTTTGTGGTTGTGGTTGTGTGTGTGGTTGTGTGTGTGGTTGTGTGTGTGTGGGTGTGGTTGTGTGTGGTTGTGTGAGTGGTTGTGGGTGTGGTTGTGTGTGGTTGTGTATGAGTGGTTGTGTGTGTGTGGTTGTTTGTGTGGTTGTGTGTGTGGTTGTGTGTGTGTGGTTGTGTGTGTGGTGTGTGTGGTTGTGTGTATGTGGTTATGTGTGTTTGTGTGTGTGTGTGAGTGGTTATGGGTGTGGTTGTGTGTGGTTGTGGTTGTGTGTGTGGTTGGGTGTGTGTGGTTATGTGTGTTTGTGTGTGTGGTTGTGTGTGGTTTTGTGTGTGATTGTGTGCGTGTGGTATGTGTGGTTGGGTGTGGTTGTGTGTGTGTTGTTTTGTGTGTGTGTGGTTATGTGTATGGTTGTGGGTGTGGTTGTGTGGTTGTGCATGTGGCGGTGTGTGTGGTTGTGGTTATGTGTGTGGTTGTGTGTGGGGTTGTGTGTGAGGTAATGTGTGTGTTTGTATATGGTTGTGTGTGTGGTTGTGGCTGTGTGTGTGTGGTTGTGTGTGTGTGGTTGTGTGTGGTTGTGTGTGTGTGGTTGTGTGTGTGTGCTTGTGTGTGTGTGGTTGTGTGTGTGGTTGTGTACATGGTTGTGTGTGGTTGTTTGTGTGGTTGTGTGTGTGGTTGTGTTTGGTTGTGTGTGTGATTCTGTATGTGTGGTTATGTGTGTGGTTGTGTGTGTGGTTGTGTGTGTGTGGTTGTGTGTGTGTGGTTGTGTATATGGTTGTGTGTAGTTGTGTCTGTGTGTGTGGTTGTGTGTATGGTTATGTGTGGTTGTGTGTGTGTGGTTGTGTGTGGTTGTGTTTGTGGTTGTGTGTGTGATTGTGTGTATGGTTGTGTGTGTGGTTGTGCGTGGGTGCAGTTGTGGCTGTGTGTGTGGTTGTGTGTGTGTGGTTGTATGTGTGGTTGTGTGTGTGTGTGTTTTTGTGTGTGTGGTTGTTGCTGTGGCTGTGGCTGTGGTTGTGTGGGCGGTGGTGTGTGTGGTTGTGGTTATGTGTGGGGTTGTGTGTGTGGTTGTGTGTGTGTGTTTGTGTCGGGTTGTTTGTGTGTGTGGTTGTGTGTGTGGTTGTGTGTGTGTATGGTTGTATTTGTGGTTGTGTGTGTGGTTGTGATTGTATGTGTGTGGTTGTGGGGTTGCATGTGGTTGTGGTTGTGTGTGGTTGTTCGTGTCGTTGTGTGGGTGTGGTTGTGTGTGTGTGGTTGTGGTTCTGTGTGGTTGTTTGTGTGGTTGTGTGGGTGTGGTTGTGTGTGTGGTTGTGTGTATGGTTGTGGTTGAGTGTGTGGTTGTGTGTTGTTGTGTATGGTTGTGTGTGTTTATAGTTCTGTGTGTGTGGTTGTGTGTGTGGTTGGGGATGTATGTGTGGTTGTGTGTGTGGTTGTGTATGGTTGTGTGTGTGGTTGTGTGTGTGTTTGTGTGTGTGTGGTTGTGTGTGTGTGGTTGTGTGTGTGGTTGGGGATGTGTGTGGTTGTGTGTGTGGTTGTGTGTATGGTTGGGTGTGTGGTTGTGTGTGTGTGTGATTGTATGTGTGTGTGGTTGTGGTTGTATGTGTGTGGTCGTGGGGTTGCGTGTGGTTGTGGTTGTGTGTGGTTGTTCGTGTGGTTGTGTGGGTGTGGTTGTGTGTATGGTTGTGGCTGAGTGTGTGGTTGTGTGTGTGGTTGTGTATGGTTGTGTGTGTTTGTAGTTCTGTGTGTGTGGTTGGGGATGTGTGTGTGGTTGTGTGTGTGGTTGTGTGTGGTTGTGTGTGTTGTTGTGTATGTGTTTGCGTGCGTGTGGTTGTGTGTATGGTTGTGTGTGTGGTTGGGGATGTGTGTGTGGTTGTGTGTGTACGGTTGGGTGTGGTTGTGTATGTGTGTGTGTGTGGTTGTGTGTATGGTTGTGTGTGTGTGTGTTTGTGTGTTTGGTTGTGTGTTTGGTTGTGTGTGTGGTTGTGGTTGTGTGTGGGTGCAGTTGTGGCAGCGGGTGTGGTTGTGAGTGTGAGGGTAGATGTGTGGTTGTGTGTCTGGTTGTGTGAATGGTGTGTGTGTGGTTGTGTGTGTATGGCTGTGTGTGTGTGGTTGTGTGTGTGTGGTTGTGTGTGTGGTTGTGGTTGTGTGTGTGTGGTTGTGTGTGTGTGGTTGTGTGTATATGTGGGTGTGCATGTGTGGTTGTGGGTGTGTGGTTGTGGTTGTGTGTGGGTGTGATTGTGGGTGTGGTTGTGTGGGTGTGGTTGTGTGTATGGTTGTGTGTGGTTGGGTGTGGTTGTGTGTGTGGTTGTGTGTGTGATTGTATGGTTGTGTGTGTGTGTGTAGTTGTGTGTGGTTGTGTGTGTGGTTTTGTGTGTGTGTGGTTGTATGTGTGGTTGTGGTTATGTACGTGTGTGGTTGTGTATGTGTGTGTGGTTGTGTGTTTGATGTTATGTCTTGTGTGTGGTTGTGGTTGTGTGTGTGGTTCTGTGTGTGTAGGTGTGGTTGTGTGTGGTTGTGTGAGTGGTTGTGGGTGTGGTTGTGTGTGGTTGTGTGTGTGTGGTTGTGTGTGTGGTTGTTTGTGTGGTTGTGTGTGTGGTTGTGTATGTGTGGTTGTGTGTGTGGTGTGTGTGGTTGTGTGTATGTGGTTGTGTGTGTTTGTGTGTGTGTGTGAGTGGTTATGGGTGTGGTTGTGTGTGGTTGTGGTTGTGTGTGTGGTTGGGGGTGTGTGGTTATGTGTGTTTGTGTGTGTGGTTGTGTGTGGTTTTGTGTGTGGTTGTGTGTGTGTGGTATGTGTGGTTGGGTGTGGTTGTGTGTGTGTTGTTTTGTGTGTGTGTGGTTATGTGTATGGTTGTGGGTGTGGTTGTGTGTTTGTGCATGTGGCGGTATGTGTGGTTGTGGTTATGTGTGTGGTTGTGTGTGGGGTTGTGTGTGTGAGGTAATGTGTGTGTTTGTATATGGTTGTGTGTGTGGTTGTGGCTGTGTGTGTGTGGTTGTGTGTGTGTGGTTTTGTGTGGTTGTGTGTGTGTGGTTGTGTGTGTGTGCTTGTGTGTGTGGTTGTGTGTGGTTGTGTGCATGGTTGTGTGTGGTTGTTTGTGTGGTTGTGTGTGTGGTTGTATTTGGTTGTGTGTGTGATTCTGTATGTGTGGTTATGTGTGTGGTTGTGTGTGTGGTTGTGTGTGTGTAGCTGTGTGTGTGTGGTTGTGTATATGGTTGTGTGTGGTTGTGTCTGTGTGTGTGGTTGTGTGTATGGTTATGTGTGGTTGTGTGTGTGGTTGTGTGTGGTTGTGTGTATGGTTGTGTGTGTGATTGTGTGTGTGGTTGTGTGTGTGGTTGTGCGTGGGTGCAGTTGTGGCTGTGTGTGCGGTTGTGTGTGTGTGTGGTTGTATATGTGGTTGTGTGTGTGTGTTTGTGTGTGTGGTTGTTGCTGTGGCTGTGGCTGTGGTTGTGTGGGTGGTGGTGTGTGTAGTTGTGGTTATGTGTGGGGTTGTGTGTGTGGTTTTGTGTGTGTGTTTGTGTGTGGTTTTGTGTGTGTGTGTGTGTGTGTGGTTGTGTGTGTGTATGGTTGTATTTGTGGTTGTGTGTGTGTGGTTGTGATTTTATGTTGTGTATGGTTGTGTGTGTTTATAGTTCTGTGTGTGTGGTTGTGTGTGTGGTTGGGGATGTATGTGTGGTTGTGTGTGTGGTTGTGTGTGGTTGTGTGTGTGGTTGTGTGTGTGTTTGTGTGTGTGTGGTTGTGTGTGTGTGGTTGTGTGTGTGGTTGGGGATGTGTGTGTGGTTGTGTGTGTGGTTGTGTGTGTATGGTTGGATGTGTGGTTGTGTGTGTGTGGTTGTATGTGTGTGTGGTTGTGGTTGTATGTGTGTAGTTGTGGGGTTGCGTGTGGTTGTGGTTGTGTGTGGTTGTTCGTGTGGTTGTGTGGGTATGGTTGTGTGTATGTTTGTGGTTGAGTGTGTGGTTGTGTGTGTGGTTGTGTATGATTGTGTGTGTTTGTAGTTCTGTGTGTGTGGTTGGGGATGTGTGTGTGGTTGTGTGTGTGGTTGTGTGTGGTTGTGTGTGTTGTTGTGTGTGCGTTTGCGTGTGTGTGGTTGTGTGTGTGGTTGTGTGTGTGGTTGGGGATGTGTGTGTGGTTGTGTGTGTATGGTTGGGTGTGGTTGTGTATGTGTGTGTGTGTGGTTGTGTGTATGGTTGTGTGTGTGTGTGGTTGTGTGTATGGTTGTGTGTTTGGTTGTGTGTGGTTGTGTGTGTGGTTGTGGTTGTGTGTGGGTGCAGTTGTGGCAGCGGGTGTGGTTGTGAGTGTGATTGTGTGTGGTTGTGTTTGGTTGTGTGTGATTGTGTGTGTGTGGTTATGTGTCTGGTTGTGTGTGTGTTTATGTCTGTGGTTGTGTGTGTGTGGTTGTGTGTGTGTGTGGTTGTGGTTGGTGTTGTGTGTGTGGTTGTGTATATGGTTATGTGTGGTTGTGTGTGTGTGGTTGTAGTGTTGCATGTGGTTGTGGTTCTGTGTGGTTGTTCATGTGGTTGTATGTGTGTGGTTGTGTGTGTGGTTGTGGTTGTGTGCGTGTGGTTGTGTGTATGTGTGGGTATGCGTGTGTGGTTGTGTGTGTGTGGTCGTGGTTGTGTGTGGGTGTGATTGTGGGTGTGGTTGTGTGTATGGTTGTGTGTGGTTGGGTGTGGTTATGTGTATGGTTGTGTGTGTGGTTGTGTGGTTGTGTAGTTGTGTGTGGTTATGTGTCTGGTTGTGTGTGTGTGTGGTTTTGTGTGTGGTTGTGGTTATGTACATGTGTGGTTGTGTGTGTGTGTGTGGTTGTGTGTTTGGTGTTATGTCTTGTGTGTGTGGTTTTGGTTGTGTGTGTGGTTGCGTGTGTGGTTGTGTGTGTGTGGGTGTGGTTGTGTGTGGTTTTGTGAGTGGTTGTGGGTGTGGTTGTGTGTGGTTGTGTGTGTGTGGTTGTGTGTGTGTGTGGTTGTTTGTGTGGTTGTGTGTGTGGTTGTGTGTGTGGTTGTGTGTGTTTGTGTGTGTGTTTGTGTGTGTATGGTTGTGTGTGTGGTGTGTGTGTGGTTGTGTGTATGTGGTTGTGTGTGTTTGTGTGTGTGTGTGAGTGGTTATGGGTGTGGTTGTTGGTGGTTGTGGTTGTGTGTGTGGTTATGTGTGTGTGTGGTTATGTGTGTTTTTGTGTGTGGTTGTGTGTGGTTTTGTGTGTGGTTTTGTGTGTGGTGTGTGTGGTTGTGTGTGGTTGTGTGTGTGTTGTTTTGTGTGTGTGTGGTATATGTATGGTTGTGGGTGTGGTTGTGTGGTTGTATGTGTGGCGGTGTGTGTGGTTGTGGTTATGTGTGTGGTTGTGTGTGTGGTAATGTGTGTGTTTGTATATGGTTGTGTGTGTTGTGGCTGTGTGTGTGCGGTTGTGTGTGTGTGGTTGTGTGTGGTTGTGTGTTGTTGTGTGTGTGGTTGTGTGTGTGTGCTTGTGTGTGTGTGGTTATGTGTGTGGTTGTGTGCATGGTTGTGTGTGGTTGTGTGTGTGATTGTGTGTGGTTGTATTTGGTTGTGTGTGTGATTGTGTGTGTGTGGTTATGTGTCTGGTTGTGTGTGTGTTTATGTGTGTGGTTGTGTGTGTGTGGATGTGTGTGTGTGTGGTTGTGGTTGGTGTTGTGTGTGTGGTTGTGTGTATGGTTATGTGTGGTTGTATGTGTGTGGTTGTAGAGTTGCATGTGGTTGTGGTTCTGTGTGGTTGTTCGTGTGGTTGTGTGTGTGTGGTTGTGTGTGTGGTTGTACGTGGGTGCAGTTGTGGCTGCGGGTGTGGTTGTTTGTGTGTGGTTGTATGTGTGGTTGGGTGTGGTAGTGTGTGTTTGGTTTTGTGTGTGTGGTTGTGGCTGTGGTTGTGGCTGTGGTTGTGTGGTTGTGTGTGTGGTGGTGTGTGTGGTTGTGGTTATGTTTGGGGTTGTGTGTGTGGTTGTGTGTCTGTGTTTGTGTGTAGTTGTGTGTGTGTGTGGTTGTGTGTGTGGTTGTGTGTGTGTATGGTTGTATTTGTGGTTATGGTTGTGTGTGTGTGGTTGTGGTTGTATGTGTGTGGTTGTGGGATTGCATGTGGTTGTGTGTGGTTGTTCGTGTGGTTGTGTGGGTATGGTTGTGTGTGTGTGGTTGTGGGGTTGCATGTGGTTGTGGTTCTGTGTGGTTGTTCGGGTGGTTGTGTGTGTATGGTTGTGTGTATGGTTGTGGTTGAGTGTGTGGGTGTGTGTGTTGTTGTGTGTGTGTTTGCGTGTGTGGGGTTGTGTGTGTGTGGTTGTGTGTGTGGTTGGGGATGTGTGTGTGTGGTTGTGTGTGTACAGCTGGGTGTGGTTGTGTGTGTGTGTGTGTGTGTGGTTGTGTGTGTGGTTGTGTGTTTGGTTGTGTGTGGTTGCATGTGTGGTTGTGTGTGGGTGCAGTTGTGGCAGTGGGTGTGGTTGTGAGTGTGAGGGTGGATGTGTGGTTGTGTGTGTGGTTGTGTGAATGGTGTGTGTGTGGTTGTGTGTGTATGGCTGTGTGTGTGTGGTTGTGTGTGTGTGTTTGTGTGTGGTTATGTGTGTGGTTGTGTGTGTGTGGTGTTGTGTGTGTGGTTGTGGTTGTGTGTGTGTGGTTGTGTGTGTGTGGTTGTGTGTATGTGTGGGCGTACGTGTGTGGTTGTGTGTGTGGTCATGGTTGTGTATGGGTGTGATTGTGGGTGTGGTTGTGGTTGTGTGTATGGTTGTGTGTGGCTGGGTGTGGTTGTGTGTATGGTTGTGTGTGTGGTTGTGTGGTTGTGTGGTTGTGTAGTTGTGTGTGGTTGTGTGTGTGGTTGTGTGTGTGTGTGTGGTTGTGGTTGTGTGTATGGTTATGTGTGGTTGTGTGTGTGTGGTTGTAGAGTTGCATGTGGTTGTGGTTCTGTGTGGTTGTTCGTGTGGTTGTGTGTGTGTGGTTGTGTGTGTGGTTATGCGTGGGTGCAGTTGTGGCTGCGGGTGTGGTTGTGTGTGTGGTTGTATGTGTGGTTGGGTGTGGTTGTGTGTGTGTGGTTTTGTGTGTGTGGTTGTGGCTGTGGTTGTGGCTGTGGTTGTGTGTGTGGTGGTGTGTGTGGTTGTGGTTATGTTTGGGGTTGTGTGTGTGGTTGTGTGTGGTTGTGTGTGTGTGTGTTTGTGTGTAGTTGTGTGTGTGTGTGGTTGTATGTGTGGTTGTGTGTGTGTATGGTTGTATTTGTGGTTGTGGTTGTGTGTGTGGTTGTGGTTGTATGTGTGTGGTTGTGGGGTTGCATGTGGTTGTGTGTGGTTGTTCGTGTGGTTGTGTGGGTGTGGTTGTGTGTGTGTGGTTGTGGGGTTGCATGTGGTTGTGGTTCTGTGTGGTTGTTCGTGTGGTTGTGTGTGTGTGGTTGTGTGTGGTTGTGTGTATGGTTGTAATTGAGGGTGTAGTTGTGTGTGTTGTTGTGTGTGTGTTTGCGTGTGTGTGGTTGAGTGTGTGTGGTTGTGTGTGTGGTTGGGGATGTGTGTGTGGTTGTGTGTGTACAGTTGTGTGTGGTTGTGTATGTGTGTGTGTGTGGTTGTGTGTATGGTTGTGTGTGTGTGTGGTTGTGTGTGGTTGTGTGTGTGGTTGTGTGTGGGTGCAGTTGTGGCAGCAGGTGTGGTTGTGAGGGTGGATGCATGGTTGTGTGTGTGGTTGTGTGAATGGTGTGTGTGTGGTTGTGTGTGTATGGCTGTGTGTGTGTGGTTGTGTGTGTGTATGGTTGTGTGTGGTTGTGTGTGGTTGTGTGTGTGGTGTTGTGTGTGGTTGTGGTTGTGTGTGTGTGGTTGTGTGTGTGTGGTTGTGTGTATGTGTGGGTGTGCGTGTGTGGTTGTGTGTGTGTGTGGTCGTGGTTGTGTGTGGGTGTGATTATGGGTGTGGTTGTGGTTGTGTGTATGGTTGTGTGTGGTTGGGTGTGGTTGTGTGTATGGTTGTGTGTGTGGTTGTGTGGTTGTGTAGTTGTGTGTGGTTGTGTGTGTGGTTGTGTGTGTGTGTGGTTGTGGTTATGTACGTGTGTGGTTGTGTGTGTATGTGTGGTTGTGTGTTTGGTGTTGTCTTGTGTGTTTGGTTGTGTGTGTGGTTGCGTGTGTGGTTGTGTGTGTGTGTGTGTGGTTGTGTGTGGTTGTGTGAGTGGTTGTGGGTGTGGTTGTGTGTGATTGTGTGTGTGTGGTTGTGTGTGTGTGTGTGGTTGTTTGTGCGGTTGTGTGTGTGGTTGTGTGTGTGGTTGTGTGTGTTTGTGTGTGTGTTTGTGTGTGTATGGTTGTGTGTGTGGTGTATGTGTGGTTGTGTGTATGTGGTTGTGTGTGTTTGTGTGTGTGTATGTGTAAGTGGTTATGGGTGTGGTTGTGTGTGGTTGTGGTTGTGTGTGTGGTTGTATGTGTGGTTATGTGTGTGTGTGGTTATGTGTGTTTGTGTGTGTGGTTGTGTGTGGTTTTGTGTGTGGTTGTGTGTGTGGTGTGTGTGGTTGGGTGTGGTTGTGTGTGTGTTGTTTTGTGTGTGTGTGGTATATGTATGGTTGTGGGTGTGGTTGTGTGGTTGTGTGTGTGGTGGTGTGTGTGGTTGTGGTTATGTGTGTGGTTGTGTGTGTGGTTGTGTGTGTGGTAATGTGTGTGTTTGTATATGGTTGTGTGTGTTGTGGCTATGTGTAAGCGGTTGTGTGTGTGTGGTTGTGTGTGGTTGTGTGTGTGTGGTTGTGTGTGTGTGCTTGTGTGTGTGTGGTTATGTGTGTGCTTGTGTGCATGGTTGTGTATGGTTGTGTGTGTGATTGTGTGTGGTTGTGTTTGGTTGTGTGTGATTGTGTGTATGTGGTTATGTGTCTGGTTGTGTGTGTGTTTATGTGTGTGTGTGGTTGTGTGTGTGTGGTTGTGGTTGGTGTTGTGTGTGTGGTTGTGTGTATGGTTATGTGTGGTTGTGTGTGTGTGGTTGTAGAGTTGTATGTGGTTGTGGTTCTGTGTGGTTGTTCGTGTGGTTGTATGTGTGTGGTTGTGTGTGGTTGTGAGTGGGTGCAGTTGTGGCTGCGGATGTGGTTGTGTGTATGTGTGTGTGGTGGTATGTGTGGTTGGGTGTGGTTGTGTGTGTGTGTGGTTTTGTGTGTGTGGTTGTGGCTGTGGTTGTGGCTGTGGTTGTGTGGTTGTGTGTGTGGTGGTGTGTGTGGTTGTGGTTATGTTTGGGGTTGTGTGTGTGGTTGTGTGTGGTTGTGTGTGTGTGTTTGTGTGTAGTTGTGTGTGTGTGTGGTTATGTGTGTGGTTGTGTGTGTGTATGGTTGTATTTGTGGTTGTGGTTGTGTGTGTGTGGTTGTGGTTGTATGTGTGTGGTTGTGGGGTTGCATGTGGTTGTGTGTGGTTGTTCATGTGGTTGTGTGGGTGTGGTTGTGTGTGTGTGGTTGTTGGGTTGCATGTGGTTGTGGTTCTGTATGTGGTTGTGTGTGTGGAAATGTGTGTGTTTGTATATGGTTGTGTGTGTTGTGGCTGTGTGTGTGCGGTTGTGTGTGTGTGGTTGTGTGTTGTTGTGTGTGTGGTTGTGTGTGTGTGCTTGTGTGTGTGTGGTTATGTGTGTGGTTGTGTGCTTGGTTGTGTGTGGTTGTGTGTGTTATTGTGTGTGGTTGTATTTGGTTTTGTGTGTGATTGTGTGTGTGTGGTTATGTGTCTGGTTGTGTGTGTGTTTATGTGTGTGGTTGTGTGTGTGTGGTTGTGTGTGTGTGTGGTTGTGGTTGGTGTTGTGTGTATGGTTGTGTTTATGGTTATGTGTGGTTGTATGTGTGTGGTTGTAGAGTTGCATGTGGTTGTGGTTCTGTGTGATTGTTCATGTGGTTGTGTGTGTGTGGTTGTGTGTGTGGTTGTGCGTGGGTGCAGTTGTGGCTGCGGGTGTGGTTGTGTGTGTGTGGTTGTATGTGTGGTTGGGTGTGGTTGTGTGTGTGTGGTTTTATGTGTGTGGTTGTGGCTGTGGTTGTGGCTGTGGTTGTGTGGTTGTGTGTGTGGTGGTGTGTGTGGTTGTGGTTATGTTTGGGGTTGTGTGTGTGGTTGTGTGTGGTTGTGTGTGTGTGTTTGTGTGTAGTTGTGTGTGTGTGTGGTTGTGTGTGTGGTTGTGTGTGTGTATGGTTGTATTTGTGGTTGTGGTTGTGTGTGTGTGGTTGTGGTTGTATGTGTGTGGTTGTGGGATTGCATGTGGTTGTGTGTGGTTGTTCGTGTGGTTGTGTGGGTGTGGTTGTGTGTGTGTGGTTGTGGGGTTGCATGTGGTTGTGGTTCTGTGTGGTTGTTCGTGTGGTTGTGTGTGTGTGGTTGTGTGTATGGTTGTGGTTGAGTGTGTGGTTGTGTGTGTTGTTGTGTGTGTGTTTGCGTGTGTGGGGTTGTGTGTGTGTGGTTGTGTGTGTGGTTGGGGATGTGTGTGTGGTTGTGTGTGTACAGCTGGGTGTGGTTGTGTATGTGTGTGTGTGTGGTTGTGTGTGTGGTTGTGTGTTTGGTTGTGTGTGGTTGCGTGTGTGGTTGTGTGTGGGTGCAGTTGTGGCAGTGGGTGTGGTTGTGAGTGTGAGGGTGGATGTGTGGTTGTGTGTGTGGTTGTGTGAATGGTGTGTGTGTGGTTGTGTGTGTATGGCTGTGTGTGTGTGGTTGTGTGTGTGTATGGTTGTGTGTGGTTGTGTGTGTGGTTGTGTGTGTGTGGTGTTGTGTGTGTGGTTGTGGTTGTGTGTGTGTGGTTGTGTGTGTGTGGTTGTGTGTATGTGTGGGTGTGCATGTGTGGTTGTGTGTGTGGTCGTGGTTGTGTATGGGTATGATTGTGGGTGTGGTTGTGGTTGTGTGTATGGTTGTGTGTGGTTGGGTGTGGTGGTGTGTATGGTTGTGTGTGTGGTTGTGTGGTTGTGTAGTTTTGTGTGGTTGTGTGTGTGGTTGTGTGTGGTTGTGGTTGTGTGTATGGTTATGTGTGGTTGTGTGTGTGTGTGGTTGTAGAGTTGCATGTGGTTGTGGTTCTGTGTGGTTGTTCGTGTGGTTGTGTGTGTGTGGTTGTGTGTGTGGTTGTGCGTGGGTGCAGTTGTGGCTGCGGGTGTGGTTGTGTGTGTGTGGTTGTATGTGTGGTTGGGTGTGGTTGTGTGTGTGTGGTTTTGTGTGTGTGGTTGTGGCTGTGGTTGTGGCTGTGGTTGTGTGGTTGTGTGTGTGGTGGTGTGTGTGGTTGTGGTTATGTTTGGGGCTGTGTGTGTGGTTGTGTGTGGTTGTGTGTGTGTGTTTGTGTGTAGTTGTGTGTGTGTGTGGTTGTGTGTGTGATTGTGTGTGTGTATGGTTGTATTTGTGGTTGTGGTTGTGTGTGTGGTTGTGGTTGTATGTGTGTGGTTGTGGGGTTGCATGTGGTTGTGTGTGGTTGTTCGTGTGGTTGTGTGGGTGTGGTTGTGTGTGTGTGGTTGTGGGGTTGCATGTAGTTGTGGTTCTGTGTGGTTGTTTGTGTGGTTGTGTGTGTGTGGTTGTGTGTGTGGTTGTGTGTGTGGTTGTGTGTATGGTTGTAATTGAGGGTGTAGTTGTGTGTGTTGTGTGTGTGTTTGCGTGTGTGTGGTTGTGTGTGTGTGGTTGTGTGTGTGGTTGGGGATGTGTGTGTGGATGTGTGTGTAAAGTTGTATGTGGTTGTGTATGTGTGTGTGTGTGGTTGTGTGTATGGTTGTGTGTGTGTGTGGTTGTGTGTGTGGTTGTGTGTTTGGTTGTATGTGGTTGCGTGTGTGGTTGTGTGTGGATGCAGTTGTGGCAGCAGGTGTGGTTGTGAGGGTGGATGCATGGTTGTGTGTGTGGTTGTGTGAATGGTGTGTGTGTGGTTGTGTGTGTATGGCTGTGTGTGTGTGGTTGTGTGTGTGTATGGTTGTATGTGGTTGTGTGTGGTGTTGTGTGTGTGGTTGTGGTTGTGTGTGTGTGGTTGTGTGTGCGTGGTTGTGTGTATGTGTGGGTGTGCGTGTGTGGTTGTGTATGTGTGGTCGTGGTTGTGTGTGGGTGTGATTGTGGGTGTGGTTGTGGTTGTGTGTATGGTTGTGTGTGGTTGGGTGTGGTTGTGTGTATGGTTGTGTGTGTGGTTGTGTGGTAGTGTAGTTGTGTGTGGTTGTGTGTGTGGTTGTGTGTGTGTGGTTATGGTTATGTACGTGTGTGGTTGTGTGTGTATGTGTGGTTGTGTGTTTGGTGTTATGTCTTGTGTGTGTGGTTGTGGTTGTGTGTGTGGTTGCGTGTGTGGCTGTGTGTGTGTGTGTGTGGTTGTGTGTGGTTGTGTGAGTGGTTGTGGGTGTGGTTGTGTGTAGTTGTGTGTGTGTGGTTGTGTGTGTGTGTGTGTGGTTGTTTGTGTGGTTGTATGTGTGGTTGTGTGTGTTTGTGTGTGTGTTTGTGTGTGTATGGTTATGTGTGTGGTGTGTGTGTGGTTGTGTGTATGTGGTTGTGTGTGTTTGTGTGTGTGTGAGTGGTTATGGGTGTGGTTGTGTGTGGTTGTGGTTGTGTGTGTGGTTGTATGTGTGGTTATGTGTGTGTGTGGTTATGTGTGTTTGTGTGTGTGGTTGTGTGTGGTTTTGTGTGTGGTTGTGTGTGTGGTGTATGTGGTTGGGTGTGGTTGTGTGTGTGTTGTTTTGTGTGTGTGTGGTATGTGTATGGTTGTGGGTGTGGTTGTGTGTGTGGCGGTGTGTGTGGTTGTGGTTATGTGTGTGGTTGTGTGTGTGGTTGTGTGTGTGGTAATGTGTATGTTTGTATATGGTTGTGTGTGTTGTGGCTGTGTGTAAGCGGTTGTGTGTGTGTGGTTGTGTGTGGTTGTATGTGGTTGTGTGTGTGTGGTTGTGTGTGTGTGTGCTTGTGTGTGTGTGGTTATGTGTGTGCTTGTGTGCATGGTTGTATATGGTTGTGTGTGTGATTGTGTGTGGTTGTGTTTGGTTGTGTGTGATTGTGTGTGTGTGGTTATGTGTCTGGTTGTGTGTGTGTTTATGTGTGTGGTTTTGTGTGTGTGGTTGTGTGTGTGTGTGGTTGTGGTTGGTGTTGTGTGTGTGGTTGTGTGTATGGTTATGTGTGTTTGTGTGTGTGTGGTTGTAGAGTTGTATGTGGTTGTGGTTCTGTGTGGTTGTTCGTGTGGTTGTATGTGTGTGGTTGTGAGTGGGTGCAGTTGTGGCTGCGGGTGTGGTTGTGTGTATGTGTGTGTGGTTGTATGTGTGGTTGGGTGTGGTTGTGTGTGTGTGGTTTTGTGTGTGTCGTTGTGGCTGTGGTTGTGGCTGTGGTTGTGTGGTTGTATGTGTGGTGGTGTGTGTGGTTGTGGTTATGTTTGGGGTTGTGTGTGTGGTTGTGTGTGGTTGTGTGTGTGTGTTTGTGTGTAGTTGTATGGTTGTGGTTGAGTGTGTGGTTGTGTGTTTGGTTGTGTTTGGTTGTGTGTGTTTGTAGTTCTGTGTGTGTGGTTGTGTGTGTGGTTGGGGATGTGTGTGTGGTTGTGTGTGGTTGTGTGTGTGGTTGTGTGTGTGTGGTTGTGTGTGTGTGGTTGTGTGTGTGGTTGGGGATGTGTGTGTGGTTGTGTGTGTACAGTTGGGTTGGTTGTGTATGTGTGTGTGTGGTTGTGTGTATGGTTGTGTGTGTGGTTGTGTGCTTGGTTGTGTGTTTGGTTGTGTGTGTGGTTGTGTGTGTGGTTGTGTGTGGGTGCAGTTGTGGCAGCGGGTGTGGTTGTGAGTATGAGGGTGGATGTGTGGTTGTGTGTGTGGTTGTGTGAATGGTGTGTATGTGGTTGTGTGTGTATGGCTGTGTGTGTGTGGTTGTGTGTGTGTGGTTGTGTGTGTGTGTGTGTGTATGGTTGTGTGTGGTTGTGTGTGTGGTTGTGTGTGTGGTGTTGTGTGTGTGGTTGTGTGTGTGGTTGTATGTGTGCGGTTCTGTGTGTGGTTGTGTGTATGTGTGGGTGTGGTTGTGTGGTTGTGTGTGTGTGATTGTGGTTGTGTGTGGGTATGATTATGGGTATGGTTGTGTGGGTGTGGTTGTGTGTGGTTGGGTGTGGTTGTGTGTGTGGTTGTGTGTGGTTGTGTGTGTGTGTGTGTGGTTGTGTGTGTGGTTGTGATAATGTACGTGTGTGGTTGTGTGTTTGGTGTTATGTCTTGTGTGTGTGGTTGTGTGTGTGGTTGTTTGTGTGGTTGTATGTGTGTGGGTGTGGTTGTGTGTGGTTGTGTGAGTGGTTGTGGGTGTGGTTGGGTGTGGTTGTGTGTGTATGGTTGTGTGTGTGTGTGGTTGTTTGTGTGGTTGTGTGTGTGGTTGTGTGTGTGGTTGTGTATGTGTGGTTGTGTGTGTGGTGTGTGTGTGTGTGGTTGTGTGTATGTGGTTGTGTGTGTTTGTGTGTGTGTGTGAGTGGTTATGCGTGTGGTTGTGTGTGGTTGTGGGTGTGTGTGTGGGTATGTGTGTTTGTGTGTGGTTGTGTGTGGTTTTGTGTGTGGTTGTGTGTGTGGTGTGTGTGGTTGGGTGTGGTTGTGTGTGTGTTGTTTTGTGTGTGTGGTTATGTGTATGATTGTGGGTGTGGTTGTGTGGTTGTGTGGTTGTGCGTTTGGCGGTGTGTGTGGTTGTGATTATGTGTGTGGTTGTGTGTGGGGTTGTGTGTGTGGTTATGTGTGTGTTTGTTTATGGTTGTGTGTGTGGTTGTGGCTGTGGCTGTGTGTGTGCAGTTGTGTGTGTGTGGTTGTGTGTGGTTGTGTGTGTGTGCTTGTGTGTGTGTGCTTGTGTGTGTGTGGTTGTGTGTGGTTGTGTGCATGGTTGTGTGTGGTTGTGTGTGGTTGTGTGTGGTTGTGTTTGGTTGTGTGTGTGATTGTGTGTGTGGTTATGTGTGTGGTTGTGTGTGTGTTTATGTGTGTGGTTGTGTGTGTGTGGTTGTGTGTGTGTGGTTGTGGTTGGTGTTGTGTGTGTGGTTGTGTATATGGTTGTGTGTGGTTGTGTCTGTGTGTGTGGTTGTGTGTATGGTTATGTGTGGTTGTGTGTATGGGGTTGTGTGTGGTTGTGTGTGGTTGTGTGTGTGGTTGTGTGTGTGGTTTTGTTTGTGGTTGTGCATGGGTGCAGTTGTGGCTGCGGGTGTGGTTGTGTGTGTGTATGGTTGTATTTTTGGTTGTGGTTGTGTGTGTGTGGTTGTGGTTGTATGTGTGTGGTTGCGTGTGGTTGTGGTTGTGTGTGGTTGTTCGTGTGGTTGTGTGTGTGTGGTTGTGTGTGTGTGGTTGTGGGGTGCATGTGGTTGTGGTTCTGTGTGGTTGTTCGTGTGGTTGTGTGGGTGTGGTTGTGTGTGTGGTTGTGTGTATGGTTGTGGTTGAGTGTGTGGTCGTGTGTGTGGTTGTGTATGGTTGTGTGTGTTTGTAGTTCTGTGTGTGTGGTTGGGGATGTGTGTGTGGTTGTGTGTGTGGTTGTGTGTGGTTGTGTGTGTGTGTTTGTGTGTGTGTGGTTGTGTGTGTGTAATTGTGTATGTGGTTGGGGATGTATGTGTGGTTGTGAGTGTGGTTGTGTGTGTACAGTTGGATGTGGTTGTGTATGTGTGTGTGTGGTTGTGTGTATGGTTGTGTGTGTGTGTGGTTGTGTGTTTGGTTGTGTGTGTGGTTGTGTGTGTGGTTGTTGTGTGTGGTTGTGGTTGTGTGTGGGTGCAGTTGTGGCAGCAGGTGTGGTTGTGAGTGTGAGGGTGGATTTGTGGTTGTGTGTGTGGTTGTGTGTGTATGGTTGTGTGTGTGGTTGTGTGTGTGGTTGTGTATGTGTGTTGCTGTGTGTGGTTGTGTGTGTGGTTGTATGTGTGTGGTTGTGTGTGTGGTTGTGTGTGTGTGGGTGTGCGTGTGTGGTTGTGTGTGTGTGGTTTTGTGTGTGTGGTTGTGGGTGTAGTTGTGCGTGTGGTGGTGTGTGTGGTTGTAGTTATATGTGTGGTTGTGTGTGTGGTTGTGTGTGTGGTAATGTGTGTGTTTGTATATGGTTGTGTGTGTGGTTGTGGCTGTGTGTGTGCGGTTGTGTGTGTGCGGTTGTGTGTGGTTGTGTGTGTGTGGTTGTGTGTGTGTGGGTGGTTGTGTGTGTGGTTGTGTGCATGGTTGTGTGTGTGTGGTTGTGTGTGTGGTTGTGTGTGTGGTTGTGTGTGTGTGGTTTTGTGTGTGTGGTTGTGGGTGTAGTTGTGTGGTTGTGCAATTGGTGGTGTGTGTGGTTATAGTTATGTGTGTGGTTGTGTGTGGTTGTGTGTGTGTTTGTGTGTGGTTGTGTGTGTGTGGTTGTGTGTGTGGTTGTGTGTGTGTATGGTTGTATTTGTGGTTGTGGTTGTGTGTGTGTGGTTGTGGTTGTGTGTGTGTGTGGTTATGGGTGCGGTTGTGGGTGAGGGTGGGATTGTGTGTGGGTGCAGTTGCGGGTATGGGTATGGTTGTGGGTGTGGGTGTATGTGTGGTTGTGTGTGGTTATTTGTGTGGTTGTGTGTGGTTGTGGCTATGTGTGGTTGTGTGTGTGGTTGAGTGTGTATGGTTTTGTGTGTGGTTGTGTGTGTGTGTGCGTGTGTGTGTGTGTGGTTGTGTGTGTGCTTGTGTGTGTGGTTGTATGTGTGGTTGTGTGTGTGTGGTTATGATTGTGTGTCTTTGTGTGTGTGTGGTTGTGTGTGTGGTTGTGTGTTTGGTTGTGTGTGTGGTTGTGGTTGTGTGTGGGTGCAGTTGTGACAGTGGGTGTGGTTGTGAGTGTGAGGGTGGATGTGTGGTTGTGTGTGTGGTTGTGTGTGTATGGCTGTGTGTGTGTGGTTGTGTGTGTGTGTGGTTGTGTGTGTATGGTTGTGTGTGGTTGTGTGTGTGGTTGTGTGTGTGTGGTGTTGTGTGTGTGGTTGTGTGTGTGTGGTTGTGTGTGTGTGGTTGTGTGTATGTGTGGGTGTGGTTGTGTGGTTGTGCGTGTGGTGGTGTGTTTGGTTGTAGTTATGTGTGTGGTTGTGTGTGGGGTTGTGTGTGTGGTAATGTGTGTGTTTGTATATGGTTGTGTGTGTGGTTGTGGCTGTGTGTGTGCGGTTGTGTGTGTGGTTGTGTGTGGTTGTGTGTGGTTGTGTGTGTGTGGTTGTGTGTTTGTGATTGTGTGTGTGGTTGTGTGCATGGTTGTGTGTGGTTGTGTGTGTGTGGTTATGTGTGTGGTTGTGTGTGTGGTTGTGTGTGTGGTTGTGTGTGTGGTTGTGTGTGTGTAGTTGTGTGTGTGGTTGTGTGTGGTTGTGTGTGTGTGGTTTTGTGTGTGTGGTTGTGGGTTTGGTTGTGTGGTTGTGCGTGTGGTGGTGTGTGTGGTTATAGTTATGTGTGTGGTTGTGTGTGGTTGTGTGTGTGTTTGTGTGTGTTTCTGTGTGTGTGTGGTTGTGTGTGTGGTTGTGTGTGTGTATGGTTGTATTTGTGGTTGTGGTTGTGTATGTGTGGTTGTGGTTGTGTGTGTGTGTGGTTATGGGTGCGGTTGTGGGTGAGGGTGGGGTTGTGTGTGGGTGCAGTTGTGGGTACGGGTGTGGTTGTGGGTATGTGTGTATGTGTGGTTGTGTGTGGTTGTTTGTGTGGTTGTGTGTGGTTGTGGCTGTGTGTGTGGTTGTGTGTGTGGTTGAGTGTGTATGGTTTTGTATGTGGTTGTGTGTTTGTGCGTGTGTGTATGTGTGGTTGTGTGTGTGCTTGTGTGTGTGGTTGTGTGTGGTTGTATGTGTGGTTGTGTGTATGTGGTTATGGTTGTGTGCATCTTTGTGTGTGTGATTGTGTCTGTGTGGTTGTGTGTGTTCAGTTGTGTGTGTGGTTATGTGTGTGGTTGTGTGTGTCTGGTTGTGTGGTTGTGTGTGTGCGTGGTTGTGTGTGTGGTTGTGGGTGTGGTTGTGTGTGGTTGTGGTTGTGTATGTGGTTGTGGGTGTGGTTCTGTATGTGGTTGAGTGTGGTTGTGTGTGGTTGTGTGTGGGTGCAGTTGTGTGTGTGGTTGTGTGTGTGGTTGTGTGTGTGGGTGTGGTTGTATGTGTGGTTGTGTGTGAGTGCAGTTGCGGCTGTAGGTGTGGTTGAGGGTGTGAGGGTGGTTGTGTGTGGTTGTGTGAGTGGTTGTGTGAGTGGTTGTGTGTGGTTGTATGTGTACGGTTGTATGTGTGGTTGTGTGTGTGTGGTTGTGTGTGTATGGCTGTGTGTGTGGTTGTGTGTGTGTGGTTGTGTGTGTGGTTGTGTGTGTGTGTGGCTATGTGTGTGTGTGGTTGTGTGTGTGGTTGTGTGTGTGGTTGTGTGTGTGTGGTTGAGTGTGTGTGTGGTTATGTGTGTGGTTGTGGTTGTGTGTGTGGTTGTGTGTGTAGTTGTGTGTGTGGTTATGAGTGTGGTTGTGGTTGTGTGTGTGGGTGGTTGTGTGTGTGTAGTTGTATGTGTGGTTGTGGTTGTGTGTGTGGTTGTGTGCATGTGGTTGTGTGTGTGTGGTTGTGTGTGTGTGGTTGTGTGTGTGGTTGTGTGTGTGTGTGGTTGTATGTGTGTGTGGTTGTGGTTGTAGGTGTGTGGTTGTGGGGTTGCGTATGGTTGTGGTTGTGTGTGGTTGTTCGTGTGGTTGTGTGGGTGTGGTTGTGTGTGTGGTTGTGTGTATGGTTGTGGTTGAGTGTGTGATTGTGTGTGTGGTTGTGTATGGTTGTGTGTGTTTATAGTTTTGTGTGTGTGGTTGTGTATGTGGTTGTGTGTGTGTTTGCGTGTGTGTGGTTGTGTGTGTGTGGTTGTGTGTGTGGTTGTGTGTGTGTGGTTGTGTGTGTGGTTGTTGTTATGTATGTGTGTGTTTGTGTGTGTGTGTGGTTGTGTGTGTATGGGTGTGGTTGTGTGTGGTTGTGTGAGTGGTTGTGGGTGTGGTTGGGTGTGGTTGTGTGTGTGTGGTTGTGTGTGTGGTTGTGTGCATGGTTGTGTGTGGTTGTGTGAGTGGTTGTGTGTGGTTGTGTTTGGTTGTGTGTGTGATAGTGTGTGTGTTGTTATGTGTGTGGGTGTGTGGGTATTTATATGTGTGGTTGTGTGTGTGGTTGTGTGTGTGTGTGGTTGTGTATATGGTTGTGTGTGGTTGTGTCTGTGTGTGTGGTTGTGTGTATGGTTATGTGTGGTTGTGTGTGTGTGTGTGAGACCGGCCTCACGGCGTTGCCCTCCCAATCATCCAGCCAACCTACAACCACCCTCAAGACACGACATCTCCGACTCCGGCCGCCCCAGCCACCCAGATCCGAGGGCCGGCCAGAGCCCTGACAGACTCGACACCCTACCACGCATGTCCGACCGAGGGAGCGGGAACCCTCGAGCCAGACCCAAAGGCGCCAGCCCAGTCACACCTCGGGTCGCCTTCCCCGGGAAGACTCGATCGGCCACCAGGCCCCTGGGGAGCAGGCGCCTCCCCTGCCGAGCGTCTGGGGTCCCTCCCAGACCCACCTGAAAAGACCAAAGAAGTGAGCGGCAGGAAATCCCGCCGAACCCCCTCCGTCACCCCAGTCCCCCCTCTGCGAGGACCCCGGACTTCAAAGAGCAAGCGGAGTATAACAAGGGGTGCCGGAGAAACGAAGGCAGAGAAGACCTGGAACCATCCGAGCCTGCTGACGCTGTCGCGGCTCCTGAACGCTGAAGTCACCTGGGCCTGCTGAGTGACTCGCGGCCTCTTGCTATTGAACCATCTGAGCCCTGCTGACGAGGTCGCGGCTCCCGAGCACTGAACCACCTGGGCCTGCTGAGTGACTCGCGGCCCCCAGCTATTGAACCATCTGAGCCCTGCTGATGAGGTCGCGGCTCCCGAGCACTGAACCACCTGGGCCTGCTGAGTGACTCGCGGCCCCCAGCTATTGAACCATCTGAGCCTTGCTGACGGAATCGCGGCTCCCGAACTCCGACCACCTGTGCCTGCTGAGAGACTCGCGGCGCTCCCCTTGAGGACGACTCGGTAAGAGATCGCCCAGAGAATCGACACCATCCAGCTCGAGGATTGTGAGCTATCCGCAGGGTATTTCGCAGAGACACTATCTTGAAAGACTCTCCCGCTACCCCCATTCCCCACGACCGATTTATGGTACTTCGTGCCACTGCTGTACTACTTGCATCTTGGATCATAAAGATCCCTTGAAAATCATCGATAAAAAAGACCTATCGTCCTACAAAGAATACGTGTGGTGTCACTCTGTTCGTAGTGTATATCAGGGTGTGCGCGCCTAGCTCGGCCTACGTGGGAGAGGTGGGTCAAAGGGGTGGGCAAGACGGGCATCGAACCCCCCTCCGGCGAACGCCTTTCCAACATTTGGTGGCAGGCGACGGGATCCGAGCCGACACCGAAAGAGAGCGCGCAGTAAACGACTGACACACTACCAAACAGAGATGGAAGGAGAAACCTCCCTGGGTGCCGCAGGTACCTAAATAAGCTCACCGTTCCGAGAGGATCAATTGGACTATTACACACACAGAGAATTAAAACAGTTTTGCAAAGACCTTGGCATCGCTACCACCGGATTAAGCACAAAGGAAGACTTCCAGAAAGTATTGAAAACCTGGGTCGAGATGGGGGCACCCCCGACCCAAACGGAAGGAGACTCTGCCCATGAACCACAAAGCATCCCGGCGAGAAACAACGGGCCAGAGGGGAACCTGTCCCCCGAGGAGCTAGCGGACCGAGAGAGAAGCCGCAACCACGAACTTGAACTGGCAAAACTAAAAATCGAGGGAGAACTAAAACTAGCAGAGAAAAAGTTGGCCGTCGAGCAGTTACGGCTACAAGGGGAACTCGAAGAGAAGAGACGCCAAAGAGAGCACGACGAAAAGAAGCTCCAGCTAGAACATGAACGCAGCCTGAAGGAGATCGAGTGGCGGGCTAAAAACGAAAAGTCACAGCCACCCGGGAATCCACCGCCCGCTCCCACCGGGGAAACCAAAGTCCACATCCCCAAGGATGTGGTAAAAGAGTATTACAAGAACGACGATATCCAGCAGTGGTTTAAGGCCTACGAAGTCGCCATGACCTCTCACCGAGTCCTGCAGAAGGATTGGGGGGCTGGCCTATGGGGCCGGTTCTTAAGCGAAGGAAGAGACACCCTGCTAGATCTGCCCTCCACGGTCATGAACTCCTACAGCCACATGAAGGAAGCCCTCGTGGGCCGGTATGGACTCACCCCCGAAATGTACCGACAACGGTTCCGAGATTGTAAGAAGATACCGGGCACCACGTGGGTAGAATACGTGAACTTTTACAGCCGAGCCTTGGACGGGTGGATCAAGGGCAGCAAGGTCTCCACCTTCGAAGAACTGTTTGATCTGATTGCCTGGGAACATTTAGCGGCCAATTGCTTTGTAGAACTGCGCCAGCATCTCCTGGACAGCAAACTCACCGACCCTCGGAAGCTGGCCGCTGAGGCTGATCGTTGGGTGAATACCCGAGCCATCCGAGGCCCCGTGGGGGACTACGGCCGCCACAGTCAAGGCCCCCCCCGCCAGAGGGGCGGAGGGAACCACGGCCGACCAAGAGACTTCCCCGGGGGGTCCTCAACCAGCCCCCCCAGCAGCCCACCAGTGGCGGGTTCAGCCCCGTCTCCAGCAAGCACCGGAGTCGCAGGACGGCTAGGTCCACGAGCTAGGATCACCTGCTTCCGCTGCAAACGGCCCGGACACTACACCAATGACCCCCAGTGTCCCCAGTATCAGCGAACCACAACGACCAACCCCCCGGCCCGGCAGATGGCCTCCGTGGTTCTGGGGGAAGAGATGGAGGACTCCGAAGAATGGGAACCGGCGGCCATGGCCCTGGTCTCCCTTGGTGATCGAGAAATGGTCCCCGGGACACCCTTGCCCGCCAACACAAAGAAATACCGACAGCAAGTGACCATCAACGGCCACCGAGTCGAGGGCCTCCGCGACACCGGGGCGAGCATCACCGCGGTCCACCGCAGCCTAAATTCCGAAGACCAGATCCTAACCGGTGCCCTCTGCCCGGTCGTATCCTCCGACAATTCTGAGAGCCTCTGCCAGATGGCGCTGGTGCCCTTCGAGTGGGGAGGGGTCTCCGGAGAACTGAAGGTAGCGGTCCGGACATCACAGCCCGTAGACTGCCTCCTGGGCAACGACCTGGAGAGTTCCCCGTGGGGGCAAGTAGAACGAAGAGCCCATCTGGAGATGATGGGCCTACCAGAATGGGTCTGCGCCACCACGCGCTCCCTGACCGCGCGATTGCCTCTCTCCGAGGGCAGTGAGGCCCTCCTACCGAACACTATCCCCGAGAGCCGGGACACTCTACCAGAAGCGGACAACCCTCCTTCGGAGGGAGAAGAGGACACTAACCCGGGAGAAGGGCCAGAACCTTCCGCCCCGGAGGCCCTGACTGAGCTCGGAGAACTGCCCGAGATGGGCCAGTGGTGCTGTGAGGGGGGGCCCTCCCGGGAAGAGTTCTGCCAGGAACAGGCCACTTGCCCCTCCCTCGTGGGACTCAGACAACAAGTCGAAGCCCAGGCCGCCGGTGACCGAACCGGAACCCATTGGATCTATTGGGACAATGGCCTCCTATACAGCGAGCAAAAGTCCGCCGAGCTAGGCGCAGCCCGGGTACTGGTGGTACCCCTGCGTTTCGGGAGCCTCCTCCTGGGCCTGGCCCACGATGTACCCTTGGCAGGACACTTAGGCCAAGACAAGACATATCAGCGATTGGTTACCCACTTCTATTGGCCCAAGATGCGAGCGAATGTAGAAGTACACTGCAAATCCTGCCTCACGTGCCAGGGCAGTGGGAAGAGTGGTGGAAAAACGCAAAGCTCCCTTACAACCATTCCCCGTTGTGAGTACCCCGTTCGAGCGGGTCGGCATCGACATCGTGGGACCCCTGGATCCGAAAGACCGCCCAGGGCCACAGATTCATCCTTGTCCTGGTGGACCATGCCACCCGCTACCCCGAGGCCATCCCCCTCCGCACCGTGACGGCTCCCGTGGTGGGCCGAGCTCTCATGGGGATCTTCTCCTGTGTCGGATTTCCCCGCGAGGTTGTGAGTGATCGCGGCACGAACTTTATATCCCGCTACATGAAGTCCCTGTGGCAGCAGTGCGGAGTCACGTATAAGTTCACGACCCCCTACCACCCCCAGGGCAACGGCCTAGTGGAACGCTTCAACCGAACCCTAAAGGGAATGATCCTGGGCCTCGAAGAGCCCCTGCGCCGGAAATGGGACGTCCTCCTCCCTTGCCTCCTGTTCGCATACCGAGAAGTTCCCCAAAAGTCTCTGGGGTTCAGCCCCTTCGAACTGCTATACAGACATCCCGTCCGAGGGCCCCTGAGCCTGGTCAAAGAGGGCTGGGAGACAAGCCCCCGGGGGACACCCCCTGATGTGTTCCGCTACATCCTGGCGCTCCGCAAACAGACGAGGAAGTTCAGAGAACTCGCAGAGGTTAACCTCGAGGCCAGCCAAGAAGAAATTAAGCGCTGGTATGACCAGAACGCAACCCTGGTCGAGTTCCAGCCGGGCCAGCAGGTTTGGGTCATGGCCCCGGTGAAGCCCTGCGCCCTACAAGACAAATGGACTGGTCCCTTCAAGGTGATCGAGCGGAAGAGCCAGGTCACGTACCTGGTCGATGTACAGTCCCCACGTAACCCCCTCCGGTTCCTCCACGTGAACCGTCTCAAGCCCCACTTTGTGAGAACGGAATTAAGTTTGCTACTGGCCACCGATGATGGGGCGGAAGAAGACACCGAACCCCTGCCCGACCCCCTGTGCGCTAAAGACCTGGATGGCTCCGTGGAGGGAGTAAGACTTTCAACCACCCTCACTCCCCAACAGTCCGACGACTGCCGCCAGCTGCTCAGACAATTCGCAGACCTCTTCTCCCTCATTTCGAGGGTCACCGACTGGTGTGTCCACGACGTGGACACCGGCGACAGCCCGCCTGTGAGACACCGAGCCTACGGGGTGCCTGACCGGGTCCGCACCTGCATCAAGACCGAGGTACAGAAGATGCTCACCCTTGGAGTAATCGAACCCTCCGACAGCCCCTGGGCCAGCCCGGTGGTCCTGGTCCCGAAGGCGGCTTCCCCGGGGGTCGCCCCCGAACTAAGATTCTGTGTGGACTACCGGGGGCTCAATGCGGTCACCCGAGCAGACGCTCACCCTATCCCCCGCGCCGACGAGCTCATCGACCGCCTGGGGGCCGCCCGGTTCCTCAGCACTTTCGACCTGACCTGCGGATACTGGCAGATTGCTCTCACGGAGGGAGCGAAAGAACGCTCTGCCTTCTCCACACCAGATGGCCACTACCGCTTCAGGGTCATGCCGTTCGGGATGAAGAACGCCCCGGCCACATTCCAGCGGTTGGTGAACAAGGTCCTGGCCGGACTCGAGGAGTTCAGCGCAGCATACCTTGACGACATCGCCGTATTCAGCTCTCAATGGCACGAGCATCTCCAGCACCTCCGACAAGTACTCATGGCCCTGCGCCAAGCCGGCCTAACAGTGAAAGCCAGCAAATGCCAGCTCGGGCAAGGCTCTGTGGTCTACCTGGGGCATCAGGTGGGCAGCGGCCAGGTCGCCCCCCTCCAACCGAAGATCGACGCAATCAAGTCCTGGGAGCCCCCCACCACGCAGACGGAGGTCCGGGCCTTCCTGGGCCTTACAGGGTACTACCGGAGGTTCATTAAAAACTATGGTAGTATCGCGGGGCCCCTCACGGAGTTGACCTCCAAAAAGCTTCCGAAGAAGGTGCAGTGGACCACCCCGTGCCAGCAGGCGTTCAACGCCTTGAAAACCGCCATGTGCACCGCCCCCGTACTCAAGGCCCCCGACTACTCCCAAGAGTTTGTGGTCCAGACCGACGCATCCGAACACGGCATCGGGGCCGTCCTCTCGCAGTTCGACGACAAGGGCATCGATCAGCCCATAGCCTTCATCAGCCGAAGGCTGCTGCCGCGAGAGCAGCGTTGGAGTACTATAGAACGAGAGACCTTTGCCGTAGTCTGGGCCCTCAAGAAACTACGGCCCTACTTGTTCGGAACCCATTTCCGAGTACAGACGGACCACTGGCCCTTGCGGTGGCCAATGCAGATGAGGGGGGAGAACCCCAAGCTACTACGATGGTCCATCTCTCTCCAAGGGATGGATTTCACTGTCGAACATCGCCCCGGGGCGGATCATGCCAATGCCAACGGCCTGTCCCGGTTCTTCCGCTTCGGCGAGGAGAATCCCCCAGTGGATGGGTAGTTCTCCACGCCTTTCAGCTGGGGGGGACGCGTGTGAGACCGGCCTCACGGCGTTGCCCTCCCAATCATCCAGCCAACCTGCAACCACCCTCAAGACACGACATCTCCGACTCCGGCTGCCCCAGCCACCCAGATCCGAGGGCCGGCCAGAGCCCTGACAGACTCGACACCCTACCACGCATGTCCGACCGAGGGAGCGGGAACCCTCGAGCCAGACCCAAAGGCGCCAGCCCAGTCACACCTCGGGTCGCCTTCCCCGGGAAGACTCGATCGGCCACCAGGCCCCTGGGGAGCAGGCGCCTCCCCTGCCGAGCGTCTGGGGTCCCTCCCAGACCCACCTGAAAAGACCAAAGATGTGAGTGGCAGGAAATCCCGCCGAACCCCCTCCGTCACCCCAGTCCCCCCTCTGCGAGGACCCCGGACTTCAAAGAGCAAGTGGAGTATAACAAGGGGTGCCGGAGAAACGAAGGCAGAGAAGACCTGGAACCATCCGAGCCTGCTGACGCTGTCGCGGCTCCTGAACGCTGAAGTCACCTGGGCCTGCTGAGTGACTCGCGGCCTCTTGCTATTGAACCATCTGAGCCCTGCTGACGAGGTCGCGGCTCCCGAGCACTGAACCACCTGGGCCTGCTGAGTGACTCGCGGCCCCCAGCTATTGAACCATCTGAGCCCTGCTGACGAGGTCGCGGCTCCCGAGCACTGAACCACCTGGGCCTGCTGAGTGACTCGCGGCCCCCAGCTATTGAACCATCTGAGCCTTGCTGACCGAATCGCGGCTCCCGAACTCCGACCACCTGTGCCTGCTGAGAGACTCGCGGCGCTCCCCTTGAGGACGACTCGGTAAGAGATCGCCCAGAGAATCGACACCCTCCAGCTCGAGGATTGTGAGCTATCCGCAGGGTATTTCGCAGAGACACTATCTTGAAAGACTGTCCCGCTACCCCCATTCCCCACGACCGATTTGTGGTACTTCGTGCCACTGCTGTACTACTTGCATCTTGGATCATAAAGATCCCTTGAAAATCATCGATAAAAAAGACCTATCGTCCTACAAAGAATACGTGTGGTGTCACTCTGTTCGTAGTGTATATCAGGGTGTGCGCGCCTAGCTCAGCCTACGTGGGAGAGGTGGGTCAAAGGGGTGGGCAAGACGGGCATCGAACCCCCCTCCGGCGAACGCCTTTCCAACAGTGTGGTTGTGTGTGGTTGTGTGTGTGGTTGTGTGTGTGGTTGTGTGTGTGTGGTTGTGCGTGGGTGCAGTTGTGGCTGCGGGTGTGGTTGTGTGTGTGTGTGGTTGTATGTGTTGTTGGGTGTGGTTGTGTGTGTGTGTGTGGTTTTGTGTGTGTGGTTGTTGCTGTGGTTGTGGCTGTGGTTGTGTGGTTGTGTGTGTGGTGGTGTGTGTGGTTGTGGTTATGTGTGGGGTTGTGGGTGTGGTTGTGTGTGGTTTTGTGTGTGTGTTTGTGTGTGCTTGTGTGTGTGGTTGTGTGTGTGTATGGTTGTATTTGTGTGTGATTGGTTGTGTGAGTGGTTGTGTGAGTGGTTGTGTGTGGTTGTATGTATACGATTGTATGTGTGGTTGTGTGTGTGTGGTTGTGTGTGTATGGTTGTGTGTGTGGTTGTGTGTGTGTGGTTATGTGTGTGGTTGTGTGTGTGTGTGTGGCTATGTGTGTGTGTGGTTGTGTGTGGTTGTGTGTGTGGTTGTGTGTGTGTGGTTGAGTGTGTTTGTGGTTATGTGTGTGGTTGTGGTTGTGTGTGTGGTTGTGTGTGTAGTTGTGTGTGTGGTTATGAGTGTGGTTGTGGTTGTGTGTGGGTGGTTGTGTGTGTGTAGTTGTATGTGTGGTTGTGGTTGTGTGTGGTTGTGTGCATGTGGTTGTGTGTGTGTGGTTGTGTGTGTGTGGTTGTGTGTATGCTTGTGTAAGTGTGTGTGGTTGTATGTGTGTGTGGTTGTGGTTGTAGGTGTGTGGTTGTGGGGTTGCATGTGGTTGTGGTTGTGTGTGGTTGTTCGTGTGGTTGTGTGGCTGTGGTTGTGTGTATGGTTATGGTTGAGTGTGTGATTGTGTGTGTGGTTGTGTATGGTTGTGTGTGTTTGTAGTTCTGTGTGTGTGGTTGTGTATGTGGTTGTGTTTGTGTTTGCGTGTGTGTGGTTGTGTGGGTGTGGTTGTGTATGTGGTTGTGTGTGTGTGTGGTTGTGTGTGTGGTTGTTGTTATGTACGTGTGTGTTTGTGTGTGTGTGTGGTTGTGTGTGTATGGGTGTGGTTGTGTGTGGTTGTGTGAGTGGTTGTGGGTGAGGTTGGGTATGGTTGTGTGTGTGTGGTTGTGTGTGTGTTTGTGTGCATGGTTGTGTGTGGTTGCGTGTGTGGTTGTGTGTGGTTGTGTTTGGTTGTGTGTGTGATAGTGTGTGTGTGGTTATGTGTGTGGGTGTGTGGGTGTTTATGTGTGTGGTTGTGTGTGTGGTTGTGTGTGTGTTTGTGTATATGGTTGTGTGGGGTTATGTGTGTGTGTGTGGTTGTGTGTATGGTTATGTGTGGTTGTGTGTGTGTGGTTGTGTGTGGTTGTGTGTGTGGTTGTGTGTGTGGTTGTGTGTGTGGTTGTGCATGGGTGCAGTTGTGGCTGCGGGTGTGGTTGTGTGTGTGTGTGGTTGTATGTGTTGTTGGGTGTGGTTGTGTGTGTGTGTGTGTGGTTTTGTGTGTGTGGTTATTGCTGTGGTTGTGGCTGTGGTTGTGTGGTTGTGTGTGTGGTGGTGTGTGTGGTTGTGGTTATGTGTGGGGTTGTGTGTGTGGTTGTGTGTGGTTTTGTGTGTGTGTTTGTGTGTGCTTGTGTGTGTGGTTGTGTGTGTGGTTGTGTGTGTGTATGGTTGTATTTGTGTGTGTGTGGTTGTGATTATATGTGTGTGGTTGTGGGGTTGCGTGTGGTTGTGGTTGTGTGTGGTTGTTCGTGTGGTTGTGTGGGTGTGGTTGTGTGTGTGTGTGGTTGTGGGGTTGCCTGTGGTTGTGGTTCTGTGTGGTTGTTCGTGTGGTTGTGTGGGTGTGTGTGAGAAGTTGGCCTGGTATATGATGCTCACTAGTTAAAGTGATCACCTTGTACCATGCCAAGCAACCCTTATGGTGTGGTTGTAAGTCAACCTTTTCGGACTAGCTGCCCTAGTGGTAGCGTAGGCTAAGCAGTCTTTGAGGCTAAACTCGTGAAGCGTGTTAAGCCAGCTGTTTTACCAAATGTAACCCCCTTTTATACCAATGAAAGGACACCACACAGATATATATTCAAAATATATATGTATTTATTTCTCAAAGTAACCCCTAGTCTCTTTATGAGCACAGGAGCACAAATCGTCAAACAAGATTATCACAGAATACACAGAAGTTGCACGTTATATGGATAGGCCCTGGTGGCCACTCAAACCATATACTAAAATAGTGGTATAAGTACCACGAACAGAAAAGGGAAAAGGCCTAGGGCCTCTAGAATCGCTGGGCCTACAAGGAGCTAACGTCAGTTAGTGACCAGGAGGTCCACGGGTGGCGTGTGCAGAGCAAATAGTCACACGCGTGCTCCCATAGGTTTCAATGGGTGCGTAAAAAGTACAAAGTTACTGCAAAGAGGATCTTCCGGATGGACTAGGAACTCAAGATTTGGAACACAGGCACTAGAGATGTAATACTACACTTGGGCACAGGTGTGCCAGCTTTACCTCACCCACAGGAAGCGGGTGCATAGGCCTCGAAGTGCGTCGGGTTTCTTCTATCTGTTCCGTGGAGCTTGAAGACAAAGATGCTGCAGGCGGTCGGTCCGGGAGAGATGCAGTGGATCCAAGAGTGGATCGGAGATGTTGAAGACCTGTAAGCAGAGGGGACAGTGTTCACAGTCACTAGCCAGTGACCAGCGTGGCACCAGGTGGGTACCAGGCAATGTCGGGTGCAAACAGGAAGAAAGGGGTAGCTTGTCTCTGCAGCCACGTGGTCCCTGGAGGTCGACGACGTCCAGGAGTCGAGTCACGAGCTGTCCCACGCAGGCTCTCGCTGTCGGCGGTGTCGGCGACTTGATCGAAGCAAACAAGCCTTGGCAAAAGCAATTGTTGTAGGAAAAGGAAATAAGCTGATGGTTCTGACCAGCAAGGTCAGAAGGACTGCTCCTTTGGAGGGGAGCAAGGGCCAGTCTGGAGCAACCAGACCAGTGGTGTATTTCTTGAAGTTCGTCGCCAAGATGGCTACTAGCCAGCGGGCCAGCAACCGGTTAGGCGCGTCGAGTGGCAAAATGCAGAAGGGCCCCACGCAGATCGTGGAGATGCTGGAGGGCTCACCTTTGGTGCAGATGCTGCTCGGGTGTTGGGCTTCTCAGATCCCAAAGCACAACTTGGAGGGAGCCTCGGTTGTTGCACTTGTCAGCTTGTCGTAGTCGTTCCAAGATGGCTGGCTCCACGTGTCTCGGTGCCTCCACGGGTCTCTTCTTTTCAGGGACTGTGGATCGGGCGGTGAGAGGTCTGGAGGTCCAGGTCTTGTCAGTCTCTGGGCTCGGGCTCCTGCGGGAGGCGGCAGCAAAGCAGACGTTGGTTCGCTGGATGGTGCTTGCGTTAGCAAGGTGGTCACTCCCTGACCACAGGGGAGATTGGCTTCAGTCCTCTGTGCAGCAGAGCGTCGAAGTTCCCGTCTTCTTCTTAGTGTTAAGTTGATTCCAGGATGTCTGAAGTCTTAGGACACAGCTCCTACCTTTAAGCGGATTCTAGGGGCCGGACTACCTGCTAGGTCCCTCCCTATGGGTGGGACCAGGAAGGGGGGTGGTTACACCCCCAATCCTTTGTCCAGCTCGCCCCAGGCCCGGGACTGGTGTGCCCCAGGACCGGTTTGAACTGGCATATGCACCGAGGCTCCTTGTGAGCCACAGGCATGTCTGGTTTCTTTCAAGCCCTACCTGACCAATACACAAAATCCTGTCTGGGGTGGTGCATGCACCTCCCCTGGCAGGAAACCCTTTGTCCACACCTCCCAAGCTGGAAGGACTCCCAGCAGCAGGAGGGCAGACTTGTGTCTGTGGTGGCAGCATCCATTTTGTGGAGCTGAGGCTATGTCTGATTTTACCCGGGTTTCAGGCACTGTACATGTCGTGTCCCTCTAGAAGGGTGGAATGCTAACCCCGTCGCCAGAATTGGCGAGGGGTTAGTATTCCAATTCGTATGACACCTTACTCGACATGTTTTGATAAAGCCAAACCAAAGTTAGCATTTAACCGCGAGGTTCATAATGCACTTAAGAGTATATGGTATGACGATATCTGGAAACAGTAGAAGTAAGTTGTTCCGACCACTGCAGACAGGCTCAGCTCATGCCAGAGCACCATCTCACATGGAACCAAGCACTCTGCCTTCAGGATTGTTAAGGCCTGCCATAGGAGTGACTTATAGGTTACCAGGTGTCCCATTTAAGGTTAGGTATAGGTATACTACACCTAAGTAAGAGGTGATTACACCAACTTACCCCAGCTGAGTGATCAGCCAGTTGTGTCAGATTGTTAGGCCAAGCCTGGGGTGGCATAATACATGCTTCAGCCCCTGGCAGGCCTTGGGTACACCAATGCCCTGGGTACCTAGTGTACACTGGTACAGGGGCTGACAGGGTGATCCACTTCCAATTGGTTATGCACCTAGGGTGCATAGTTTTAATTTAGTAGAGAGAACAGCAGGCTGGGGGTCTGATTGGCAGGCCCACAGCCTCAATATGTCAAAAACCAGTGAAGCAAAAAGCAAAAATTTGGGGTGACCATAGGATAGCAGACCCTACTCTCCTACACAACCCCCCCCCCAAACGCTGGGACATTAAACTAGCCTTGACCAGTCTCGTCTTCATGTCCTAAGTGGAAGTACCTGGAGAGACCATCTGCATTCCCATGGTCAGTACCTGGCCGGTGCTCCACTGTAAAGTCCATCCCCTGTAGGGAAATGGACCACCTAAGCAGTTTGGGGTTTTCACCCTTCATCTGATTTAGCCACAAGAGGGGCTTATGGTCGGTCTGAATCTTGAAGTGAGTGCCAAACAAGTATGGCCTCAGCTTCTTCAGGGCCCACACCACAGCAAAGGCCTCCCTCTCAATAGCTGACCAATTCTTCTCTCTGGGGGTCAACCTTCTGCTAATAAAAGCAATGGGTTGGTCTTGACCATCTACATTAAGTTGTGACAGCACAGCTCCCACACCCAACTCAGAAGCATCTGTTTGGACAATAAACTCTTTGGAGTAGTCAGGACTTTTCAGGATAGGTGCAGAGCACATGGCCTCCTTCAGGTCATCAAATGCCTTTTGACAGCTTACTGTCCACTGAACCTTTTTGGGCATCTTCTTGGATGTCAGATCATTAAGAGGAGTCACAATGGACCCATAGTTCTTAAAAAACTTCCTGTAGTACCCAGTCAAGCCCAAGAAAGCTCAAACTTGAGTCTGGGTGGTTGGAGGGGACCAGTCCTTGATGGATTGTATCTTACTCTCCAGTGGTTGAACTTGGCCTCCACCTACAAGGTGGCCCAAATACACAACCTTACTCTGCCCTATCTGGCACTTTGTAGCCTTGATAGTGAGGCCTGCCCTTTGCAGAGCCTCAAGAGCCTTCTTCAGGTGGATCAGGTGATCCTCCCAGGTGGAGCTAAAGACAGCAATGTCATCCAGATATGCTGCGCAAAAGTCATCCAACCCAGTAAGGACTTGGTTCACCAGCCTTTGGAAGGTGGCAGGTCCATTCTTCAGACCAAAGGGCATCACCACAAACTGGTAGTGCCCACCTGGGGTTGAGAATGCTGTTTTGGCCTTAGACTCCTCAGCTAATCTGATTTGCCAATAGCCAGCTGTTAAGTCAAATGTGCTCAAAAACTTTGCAGAAGCTAGTTTGTCTATGAGCTCATCTGCCCTTGGAATAGGGTGTGCATCTGTCCTGGTGACAGCATTGAGTCCTCTGTAATCCACACAGAACCTCATCATCAAATTATACAATCCTGAAAAATCAGATACCTTACTTCCCAGCAACCAACCCTCCAAAGCCTTAGTGGCACATTCAACATATTCAGACCAGTCCTGAGTCTGTGTCTTTTGGGTGTCTCTGAACATTAACCTGTACTGTTCAGTGGTTAAGCCTAACCCATCTACCAGAACACTCTTCAGGACTCTGTAGTTTCTGACATCCTCTTCTCTAACAGTGAGGAGTCTGTCTCTGCCTCTTCCTTCAAAGGAGAGCCAGAGGATTGCTGCCCACTGGTCTTCAGGAACCTGCTGTACTTTGCAGGCTCTCTCAAGAGCAGTTATCCATTTGTGGATGTCATCCCCACTTTTGTAGGGGGGCACAACCTTAGACAGGTTCCTATTATCAAAGACCCTATCTTTGTCATTAGGGACAATGCTGCCACCAGTGGGTATAGACCCACTCTCTCTAGGTTGCCTAGCCTTGTTCAGTTTTTCTTCCATCAGGGCTACTTCTAGCTCCTGCTTCCTGATCCTCAGCTGGGCTTCCTGCATTCTGGCCTCATGTTCCCTCCTCTGAGGGGTGGTCAGTCTCCTTCTGGAGTGACCTTGAGAGCCTCTAGAGCCATGGGAAGCATTGGAGTCACCTGAGCGATTCCTTTGCCTTCCAAGCCCTGTGTTAAGTCCACTGGGGAGATCCAATGGGGTGAACCCACTGTCAGTCCCCAATAGCCTTAGTTTAGCTGGGCCAAGTATAACACTTGGCACTGGGCTAGTTCTCCCTTCATCCCCACTCACATCTGTATCCCCATAACTTTCTTCCTCTGTGGTAGGCATCCCATCTAAGGGGTGACTATTGGAAGGGGGTACCTCTGTGGCATCTTCAGAAGGGGGGCCTCCTGTTCCTGTCCCTAAGGGGGCTAACTGGGAAGCTTTCTTGAGTTCTCTCTGATTCTCATCATTCTGTAAGAGTTCTCTGAGCTCAGCAGAGTTAGGGTTCTTGGGCTGTTTAAGGCCTCTAAGAGTTGCCAAATGCCTGAGCTCATTCTGATTAAGGGTAGCAAAGCTGGATGGTGCCCTCTGGGGGTCACTCTCAACAGAGATGGGTACAGTGGACCCCTCTGCCCCGGCCATTGCTCTTAAGTGTGGGTGGATGTGTTGCAATCTACCTACACTTGGGTTTACCTACTAAACCTATCTAGTAGTTGTAGTCAGGGTGTGCTACTCCCTTTGCTCTACAACAACTAAGTTCAGTAGAACTTATGTATATCTAATCTTGTTTTATATGTACCTACAGGTACCTATGTGATCTTTCAATTGGTAACCAAGAGATTACAATGGTAAAACACAGCAAGCTCAAATCCAACCGCTGCTCACCAATGTGAGAAGTTGGCCTGGTATATGATGCTCACTAGTTAAAGTGATCACCTTGTACCATGCCAAGCAACCCTTATGGTGTGGTTGTAAGTCAACCTTTTCGGACTAGCTGCCCTAGTGGTAGCGTAGGCTAAGCAGTCTTTGAGGCTAAACTCGTGAAGCGTGTTAAGCCAGCTGTTTTACCAAATGTAACCCCCTTTTATACCAATGAAAGGACACCACACAGATATATATTCAAAATATATATGTATTTATATCTCAAAGTAACCCCTAGTCTCTTTATGAGCACAGGAGCACAAATCGTCAAACAAGATTATCACAGAATACACAGAAGTTGCACGTTATATGGATAGGCCCTGGTGGCCACTCAAACCATATACTAAAATAGTGGTATAAGTACCACGAACAGAAAAGGGAAAAGGCCTAGGGCCTCTAGAATCGCTGGGCCTACAAGGAGCTAACGTCAGTTAGTGACCAGGAGGTCCACGGGTGGCGTGTGCAGAGCAAATAGTCACACGCGTGCTCCCATAGGTTTCAATGGGTGCGTAAAAAGTACAAAGTTACTGCAAAGAGGATCTTCCGGATGGACTAGGAACTCAAGATTTGGAACACAGGCACTAGAGATGTAATACTACACTTGGGCACAGGTGTGCCAGCTTTACCTCACCCACAGGAAGCGGGTGCATAGGCCTCGAAGTGCGTCGGGTTTCTTCTATCTGTTCCGTGGAGCTTGAAGACAAAGATGCTGCAGGCGGTCGGTCCGGGAGAGATGCAGTGGATCCAAGAGTGGATCGGAGATGTTGAAGACCTGTAAGCAGAGGGGACAGTGTTCACAGTCACTAGCCAGTGACCAGCGTGGCACCAGGTGGGTACCAGGCAATGTCGGGTGCAAACAGGAAGAAAGGGGTAGCTTGTCTCTGCAGCCACGTGGTCCCTGGAGGTCGACGACGTCCAGGAGTCGAGTCACGAGCTGTCCCACGCAGGCTCTTGCTGTCGGCGGTGTCGGCGACTTGATCGAAGCAAACAAGCCTTGGCAAAAGCAATTGTTGTAGGAAAAGGAAATAAGCTGATGGTTCTGACCAGCAAGGTCAGAAGGACTGCTCCTTTGGAGGGGAGCAAGGGCCAGTCTGGAGCAACCAGACCAGCGGTGTATTTCTTGAAGTTCATCGCCAAGATGGCTACTAGCCAGCGGGCCAGCAACCGGTTAGGCGCGTCGAGTGGCAAAATGCAGAAGGGCCCCACGCAGATCGTGGAGATGCTGGAGGGCTCACCTTTGGTGCAGATGCTGCTCGGGTGTTGGGCTTCTCAGATCCCAAAGCACAACTTGGAGGGAGCCTCGGTTGTTGCACTTGTCAGCTTGTCGTAGTCGTTCCAAGATGGCTGGCTCCACGTGTCTCGGTGCCTCCACGGGTCTCTTCTTTTCAGGGACTGTGGATCGGGCGGTGAGAGGTCTGGAGGTCCAGGTCTTGTCAGTCTCTGGGCTCGGGCTCCTGCGGGAGGCGGCGGCAAAGCAGACGTTGGTTCGCTGGATGGTGCTTGCGTTAGCAAGGTGGTCACTCCCTGACCACAGGGGAGATTGGCTTCAGTCCTCTGTGCAGCAGAGCGTCGAAGTTCCCGTCTTCTTCTTAGTGTTAAGTTGATTCCAGGATGTCTGAAGTCTTAGGACACAGCTCCTACCTTTAAGCGGATTCTAGGGGCCGGAGTACCTGCTAGGTCCCTCCCTATGGGTGGGACCAGGAAGGGGGGTGGTTACACCCCCAATCCTTTGTCCAGCTCGCCCCAGGCCCGGGACTGGTGTGCCCCAGGACCGGTTTGAACTGGCATATGCACCGAGGCTCCTTGTGAGCCACAGGCATGTCTGGTTTCTTTCAAGCCCTACCTGACCAATACACAAAATCCTGTCTGGGGTGGTGCATGCACCTCCCCTGGCAGGAAACCCTTTGTCCACACCTCCCAAGCTGGAAGGACTCCCAGCAGCAGGAGGGCAGACTTGTGTCTGTGGTGGCAGCATCCATTTTGTGGAGCTGAGGCTATGTCTGATTTTACCCGGGTTTCAGGCACTGTACATGTCGTGTCCCTCTAGAAGGGTGGAATGCTAACCCCGTCGCCAGAATTGGCGAGGGGTTAGTATTCCAATTCGTATGACACCTTACTCGACATGTTTTGATAAAGCCAAACCAAAGTTAGCATTTAACCGCGAGGTTCATAATGCACTTAAGAGTATATGGTATGACGATATCTGGAAACAGTAGAAGGAAGTTGTTCCGACCACTGCAGACAGGCTCAGCTCATGCCAGAGCACCATCTCACATGGAACCAAGCACTCTGCCTTCAGGATTGTTAAGGCCTGCCATAGGAGTGACTTATAGGTTACCAGGTGTCCCATTTAAGGTTAGGTATAGGTATACTACACCTAAGTAAGAGGTGATTACACCAACTTACCCCAGCTGAGTGATCAGCCAGTTGTGTCAGATTGTTAGGCCAAGCCTGGGGTGGCATAATACATGCTTCAGCCCCTGGCAGGCCTTGGGTACACCAATGCCCTGGGTACCTAGTGTACACTGGTACAGGGGCTGACAGGGTGATCCACTTCCAATTGGTTATGCACCTAGGGTGCATAGTTTTAATTTAGTAGAGAGAACAGCAGGCTGGGGGTCTGATTGGCAGGCCCACAGCCTCAATATGTCAAAAACCAGTGAAGCAAAAAGCAAAAATTTGGGGTGACCATAGGATAGCAGACCCTACTCTCCTACAGTGTGGTTGTGTGTGTGGTTGTGTGTATGGTTGTGGTTGAGTGTGTGGTTGTGTGTGTGGTTGTGTATGGTTGTGTGTGTTTGTAGTTCTGTGTGTGTGGTTGTGTGTGTGGTTGGGGATGTGTGTGTGGTTGTGTGTGTGGTTGTGTGTGGTTGTGTGTGTGTTTGTGTGTGTGTGGTTGTGTGTGCGTGGTTGTGTGTGGTTGGGGATGTGTGTGTGGTTGTGTGTGTGGTTGTGTGTGTATGGTTGGGTGTGTGGTTGTGTGTGTGTGTGTGGTTGTATGTGTGTGTGGTTGTGGTTGTATGTGTGTGGTTGTGGGGTTGTGTGTGGTTGTGGTTGTGTGTGGTTGTTCGTGTGGTTGTGTGGGTATGGTTGTGTGTATGGTTGTGTGTGTTTGTAGTTCTGTGTGTGTGGTTGTGTGTGTGGTTGGGGATGTGTGTGTGGTTGTGTGTGTGGTTGTGTGTGTGTTTGTGTGTATGTGATTGTGTGTGTATGGTTGTGTGGTTGTGAGTGTGAGGGTGGATGTGTGGTTGTGTGTGTGGTTGTGTGAATGGTGTGTGTATGGTTGTGTGTGTATGGCTGTGTGTGTGTGGTTGTGTGTGTGTGGTTGTGTGTGTGTATGGTTGTGTGTGGTTGTGTGTGTGGTTGTGTGTGTGGTTGTGTGTGTGTGGTTGTGTGTATGTGTGGGTGTGCGTGTGTGGTTGTGTGTGTGTGGTCGTGGTTGTGTGTGGGTGTTATTGTGGGTGTGGTTGTGTGTATGGTTATGTGTGGTTGGGTATGGTTGTGTGTGTGGTTGTGTGTGTGGTTGTGTAGTTGTGTGTGGTTGTGTGTGTGGTTGTGTGTGTGTATGTGGTTGTGTGTATGGTTGTGGTTATGTACGTGTGTGGTTTTGTGTGTGTGTGGTTGTGTGTTTGGTGTTATGTCTTGTGTGTGTGGTTGTGGTTGTGTGTGTGGTTGTGTGTGTGGTTGTGTATGTGTGGTTGTGTGTGGTTGTGTGAGTGGTTGTGGGTGTGGTTGTTTGGTTGTGATTGTGTGTGTGTGTGTGTGTGTGGTTGTTTGTGTGGTTGTTTGTGTGGTTGTGTGTGTGGTTGCGTGTGTGGTGTGTGTGTGTGGTTGTGTGTATGTGGTTGTGTGTGTGTAAGTGGTTATGGGTGTGGTTGTGTGTGGTTGTGTGTGTGTGGTTGTGGGTGTGGTTGTGTGTGGTTGTGTGTGTGTGGTTGTGTGTGTGGTTATGTGCATGGTTGTGTGTGGTTGTGTGTGTGGTTGTGTGTGGTTGTGTCTGTGTGTGTGGTTGTGTGTTTGGTTATGTGTGGTTGTGTGTGTGTGGTTTTGTGTGGTTGTGTGTGTGGTTGTGTGTGTGGTTGTGTGTGTGGTTGTGCGTGGGTACAGTTGTGGCTGCGGGTGTGGTTGTGTGTGTGTGGTTGTATGTGTTGTTGGGTGTGGTTGTGTGTGTGTGTGTGTGTGGTTTTGTGTGTGTGGTTGTTGCTGTGGTTGTGGCTGTGGTTGTGTGGTTGTGTGTGTGGTGGTGTGTGTGGTTGTGGTTATGTGTGGGGTTGTGTGTGTGGTTGTGTGTGGTTTTGTGTGTGTGTTTGTGTGTGCTTGTGTGTGTGGTTGTGTGTGTGTATGGTTGTATTTGTGTGTGTGTGGTTGTGATTGTATGTGTGTGGTTGTGGGGTTGCGTGTGGTTGTGGTTGTGTGTGGTTGTTCGTGTGGTTGTGTATGTGTGATTGTGTGTGTGTGTGGTTGTGGGGTTGCCTGTGGTTGTGGTTCTGGGTGGTTGTTCGTGTGGTTGTGTGGGTGTGGTTGTGTGTGTGGTTGTGTGTATGGTTGTGGTTGAGTGTGTGGTTGTGTGTGTGGTTGTGTATGGTTGTGTGTGTTTGTAGTTCTGTGTGTGTGGTTGTGTGTGTGGTTGGGGATGTGTGTGTGGTTGTGTGTGTGGTTGTGTGTGGTTGTGTGTGTGTTTGTGTGTGTGGTTGTGTGTGCGTGGTTGTGTGTGTGGTTGGGGATGTGTGTGTGGTTGTGTGTGTGGTTGTGTGTGTATGGTTGGGTGTGTGGTTGTGTGTGTGTGGTTGTATGTGTGTGTGGTTGTGGTTGTATGTGTGTGGTTGTGGGGTTGCGTGTGGTTGTGTTTGATTGTTCGTGTGGTTGTGTGGGTGTAGTTGTGTGTATGGTTGTGTGTGTTTGTAGTTCTGTGTGTGTGGTTGTGTGTGTGGTTGGGGATGTGTGTGTGGTTGTGTGTGTGTTTGCGTGTGTGTGATTGTGTGTGTATGGTTGTGTGTGTGGTTGGGGATGTGTGTGTGGTTGTGTGTGTGGTTGTGTATATGGTTGTGTGTGTGTGTGGTTGTGTGTGTGGTTGTGTGTGGGTGCAGTTGTGGCAGCGGGTGTGGTTGTGAGTGTGAGGGTGGATGTGTGGTTGTGTGTGTGGTTGTGTGAATAGTGTGTGTGTGGTTGTGTGTGTATGGCTGTGTGTGTGTGGTTGTGTGTGTGTGGTTGTGTCTGTGTATGGTTGTGTGTGGTTGTGTGTGTGGTTGTGTGTGTGGTTGTGTGTGTGTGGTTGTGTGTGTGTGGTTGTGTATATGTGTGGGTGTGCATGTGTGGTTGTGTGTGTGTGGTCGTGGTTGTGTGTGGGTGTGATTGTGGGTGTGGTTGTGTGGGTGTGGTTGTGTGTATGGTTGTGTGTGGTTGGGTATGGTTGTGTGTGTGGTTGTGTGTGTGGTTGTGTACTTGTGTGTGGTTGTGTGTGGGGTTGTGTGTGTGTGTGTGGTTGTGTGTTTGGTTGTGGTTATGTACGTGTGTGGTTTTGTGTGTGTGTGGTTGTATGTTTGGTGTTATGTCTTGTGTGTGTGGTTGTGGTTGTGTGTGTGGTTGTGTGTGTGGTTGTGTATGTGTGGTTGTGTGTGGTTGTGTGAGTGGTTGTGGGTGTGGTTGTGTGTGTATGGTTGGGTGTGTGGTTGTGGTTGTGTGTGTGTGTGTGGTTGTTTTTGTGGTTGTTTGTGTGGTTGTGTGTGTGGTTGTGTGTGTGGTGTGTGTGTGGTTGTGTGTATGTGGTTGTGTGTGTGTGTGTGAGTGGTTATGGGTGTGGTTGTGTGTGGTTGTGTGTGTGGTTGTGTGTGTGGTTATGTGTGTGTGTGGTTATGTGTGTTTGTGTGTGTGGTTGTGTGTGGTTGTGTGTGTTGTTGGGTGTGGTTGTGGGTGTGGTTGTGTGGTTGTGTGTGTGGCGGTGTGTGTGGTTGTGGTTATGTGTGGGGTTGTGTGTGGGGTTGTATGTGTGGTAATGTGTGTGTTTGTATATGGTTGTGTGTGTTGTTGTGGCCGTGTGTGTGTGGCTGTGTGAGTGCTTGTGTGTGTGTGGTTATGTATGGTTGTGTGCATGGTTATGTGTGGTTGTGTGTGTGATTGTGTGTGGTTGTGTTTGGTTGTGTGTGTGATTGTGTGTGTGTGGTTGTGTGTGTGGTTGTGGTTGGTGTTGTGTGTGTGGTTATGTGTGTGGTTGTGTATATGGTTGTGTGTGGTTGTGTCTGTGTGTGTGGTTGTGTGTATGGTTATGTGTGGTTGTGTGTGTGTGGTTGTGGGGTTGCATGTGGTTGTGGTTCTGTGTGGTTGTTTGTGTGGTTGTGTGTGTGTGGTTGTGTGTGTGGTTGTGCATGGGTGCAGTTGTGGCTGCAGGTGTGGTTGTGTGTGTGTGGTTGTATGTGTGGTTGGGTGTGGTTGGGTGTGTGTGTGGTTTTGTGTGTGTGGTTGTGGCTGTGGTCGTGTGGTTGTGTGTGTGGTGGTGTGTGTGGTTGTGGTTATGTGTGGGGTGTTGTGTGTGGTTGTGTGTGGTTCTGTGTGTGTGTTTGTGTGTGGTTGTGTGTGTGTGTGTGTGGTTGTGTGTGTGGTTGTGTGTGTATGGTTGTATTTGTGGTTGTGATTGTGTGTGTGTGGTTGTATGTATGTTGTTGTAGGGTTGTGTGTGGTTGTGTGTGGTTGTTTGTGTGGTTGTGTGGGTGTGGTTGTGTGTGTGGTTGTGGGGTTGCATGTGGTTGTGGTTCTGTGTGGTTGTTCGTGTGGTTGTGTGTGTTTGGTTGTGTGTGTGGTTGTATGTATGGTTGTGGTTGAGTGTGTGGTTGTGTGTGTGGTTGTGTATGGTTGTGTGTGTGGTTGTGTGTGTGTTTGTGTGTGTGGTTGGGGATGTGTGTGTGGTTGTGTGTGTGGTTGTGTGTGTACGGTTGGGTTGGTTGTGTATGTGTGTGTGTGGTTGTGTGTATGGTTGTGTGTGTGGTTGTGGTTGTGTGTGGGTGCAGTTGTGGCAGGGGGTGTGGTTGTGTGAATGGTGTGTGTATGGTTGTGTGTGTATAGCTGTGTGTGTGTGTGGTTGTGTGTGTGTGGTTGTGTGTGTGTGTGTATGGTTGTGTGTGGTTGTGTGTGTGGTTGTGTATGTGGTTGTGTGTGTGTGGTTGTGGTTGTGTATGGGTGTGATTGTGGGTATGGTTGTGTGGGTGTGGTTGTGTGTATGGTTGTGTGTGGTTGTGTGTGGTTGTGTGTGTGGTTGTGTGTGTGGTTGTGTGGTTGTGTGTGTGTGTAGTTGTGTGTGGTTGTGTGTGTGGTTGTGTGTGTGTGTAGTTGTGTGTGCGGTTGTGGTTATGTATGTGTGTGGTTGTGTGTGTGTGTGGTTGTGTGTTTGGTGTTATGTCTTGTGTGTGTGGTTGTGGTTGTGTGTGCGGTTGTGTGTGTGGTTGTGTGTGTGTGGTTGTGTGTGGTTGTGTGAGTGGTTGTGGGTGTGGTTGGGTGTGGTTGTGTGTGTGTGGTTGTGTGTGTATGGTTGTTTGTGTGGTTGTGTGTGTGGTTGTGTGTGTGGTTGTGTGTGTTTGTGTGTGTGGTTGTGTGTGTGTGGTTGTGTGTGGTGTGTGTGTGGTTGTGTGTATGTGGTTGTGTGTGTTTGTGTGTGTGTGTGAGTGGTTATGGGTGTGGTTGTGGTTGTGTGTGTGGTTATGTGTGTTTGTGTGTATGGTTGTGTGTGGTTTTATGTGTGGTTGTGTGTGTGGTGTGTGTAGTTGTTGTGTGGTTGTGTGTGTGTTGTTTTGTGTGTGTAGTTATGTGTATGGTTGTGGGTGTGGTTGTGTGGTTGTGCGTGTGGTGGTGTGTGTGGTTGTGGTTATGTGTGTGGTTGTGTGTGGGGTTGTGTGTGTGGTTATGTGTGTGTTTGTATATGGTTGTGTGTATGGTTGTGGCTGTGGCTGTGTGTGTGCGGTTGTGTGTGTGTGGTTGTGTGTGGTTGTGTGTGTGTGGTTGTGTGTGTGTGGTTGTGTGTGTGTGGTTGTGCGTGTGGTTGTGTGCATGGTTGTGTGTGGTTGTGTGTGTGGTTGTGTGTGGTTGTGTTTGGTTGTGTGTGTGATTGTGTGTGTGTGGTTATGTGTGTGGTTGTGTGTGTGTTTATGTGTGTGGTTGTGTGTGTGTGGTTGTGTGTGTGTGTGTGTGTGTGTGGTTGTGGTTGGTGTTGTGTGTGTGGTTGTGTATATGGTTGTGTGTGGTTATGTCTGTGTGTGTGGTTGTGTGTATGGTTATGTGTGGTTGTGTGTGTGTGGTTGTGTGTGTGGTTGTGTGAGTGGTTGTGCGTGGGTGCAGTTGTGGCTGCGGGTGTGGTTGTGTGTGTGTGGGTGTGGTTGTGTGTGGTTGTGTGAGTGGTTGTGGGTGTGGTTGGGTGTGGTTGTGTGTGTGTGGTTGTGTGTGTGTGGTTGTTTGTGTGGTTGTGTGTGTGGTTGTGTTTGTGGTTGTGTGTGTTTGTGTGTGTGGTTGTGTGTGTGTGTGGTTGTGTGTGGTGTGTGTGTGGTTGTGTGTATGTGGTTGTGTGTGTTTGTGTGTGTTTGAGAGTGTTATGGGTGTGGTTGTGTGTGGTTGTGATTGTGTGTGTGGTTATATGTGTTTGTGTGTGTGGTTGTGTGTGGTTTTGTGTGTGGTTGTGTGTGTGGTGTGTGTGGTTGGGTGTGGTTGTGTGTGTGTTGTTTTGTGTGTGTGGTTATGTGTATGGTTGTGGGTGTGGTTGTGTGGTTGTGCATGTGGCGGTGTGTGTGGTTGTGGTTATGTGTGTGGTTGTGTGTGGGGTTGTGTGTGTGGTTATGTGTGTGTTTGTATATGGTTGTGTGTGTGGTTGTGGCTGTGTGCGTGCGGTTGTGTGTGTGGTTGTGCGTGGTTGCAGTTGTGGCTACGGGTGTGGTTGTGTGTGTGTGGGTGTGGTTGTGTGTGGTTGTGTGAGTGGTTGTGGGTGTGGTTGGGTGTGGTTGTGTGTGTGTGGTTGTGTGTGTGTGGTTGTTTGTGTGGTTGTGTGTGTGGTTGTGTGTGTGGTTGTGTGTGTTTGTGTGTGTGGTTGTGTGTGTGTAGTTGTATGTGGTGTGTGTGTGGTTGTGTGTATGTGGTTGTGTGTGTTTGTGTGTGTGTGTGAGTGGTTATGGGTGTGGTTGTGTGTGGTTGTGATTGTGTGTGTGGTTATGTGTGTTTGTGTGTGTGGTTGTGTGTGGTTTTGTGTGTGGTTGTGTGTGTGGTGTGTGTGGTTGGGTGTGGTTGTGTATGTGTTGTTTTGTGTGTGGTTATGTGTATGGTTGTGGGTGTGGTTGTGTGGTTGTGCATGTGGCAGTTTGTGTGGTTGTGGTTATGTGTGTGGTTGTGTGTGGGGTTGTGTGTGTGGTTATGTGTGTGTTTGTATATGGTTGTGTGTGTGGTTGTGGCTGTGGCTGTGTACGTGCAGTTGTGTGTGTGTGGTTGTGTGTGTGGTTGTGTGCATGGTTGTGTGTGGTTGTGTGTGTGGTTGTGTGTGGTTGTGTTTGGTTGTGTGTGTGATTGTGTGTGTGTGGTTATATGTGTGGTTGTGTGTGTGTTTATGTGTGTGGTTGTGTGTGTGTGGTTGTGTGTGTGTGTGGTTGGTGTTGTGTGTGTGGTTGTGTATATGGTTGTGTGTGGTTGTGTCTGTGTGTGTGGTTGTGTGTATGGTTATGTGTGGTTGTGTGTGTGTGGTTGTGTGTGGTTGTGTGTGTGGTTGTGTGTGTGGTTGTGCATGGGTGCAGTTGTGGCTGCGGGTATGGTTGTGTGTGTGTATGGTTGTATTTGTGGTTGTGGTTGTGTGTGTGGTTGTGGTTGTATGTGTGTGGTTGTGGGGTTGCGTGTGGTTGTGTGTGGTTGTTTGTGTGGTTGTGTGGGTGTGGTTGTGTGTGTGTGGTTGTGGGGTTGTGTGTGGTTGTGGTTCTGTGTGGTTGTTCGTGTGGTTGTGTGGGTGTGGTTGTGTGTGTGGTTGTGTGTATGGTTGTGGTTGAGTTTGTGGTTGTGTATGGTTGTGTGTGTTTGTAGTTCTGTGTGTGTGGTTGTGTGTGTGGTTGGGGATGTGTGTGTGGTTGTGTGTGTGGTTGTGTGTGTGGTTGTGTGTGTGTTTGTGTGTGTGTGGTTGTGTGTGTGTGTGGTTGTGTGTGTGGTTGGGGATGTGTGTGTGGTTGTGTGTGTACAGTTGTGTGTGGTTGTGTGTGTGGTTGTGTGTTTGGTTGTGTTTGTGGTTTTTTATGTGGTTGTGGTTGTGTGTGGGTGCAGTTGTGGCAGCGGGTGTGGTTGTGAGTGTGAGGGTGGATGTGTGGTTGTATGTGTGGTTGTGTGTGTATGGCTGTGTGTGTGTGGTTGTGTGTGTATGGTTGTGTGTGGTTGTGTGTGTGGTTGTGTGTGTATGGTGTTGTGTGTGTGGTTGTGTGTGTGGTTGTGTGTGTGTGGTTGTGTGTGTATGGTTGTGTGTATGTGTGGGTGTGCGTGTGTGGTTGTGAGGGTGTGGTTGTGGTTGTGTGTGGGTATGATTGTGGGTGTGGTTGTATGGGTGTGGTTGTGTGTATGGTTGTGTGTGGTTGTGTGTGGTTGTGTGTATGGTTGTGTGTGTGGTTGTGTGATTGTGTGTGTGTGTACTTGTGTGTGGTTGTGTGTGTGGTTGTGTGTGTGGTTGTGGTTATGTACATGTGTGGTTGTGTGTGTGTGTGGTTGTTTGTTTGGTGTTATGTCTTGTGTGTGTGGTTGTGGTTGTGTGTGTTGTTGTGTGTGTGGTTGTGTGTGTGGGTGTGGTTGTGTGTAGTTGTATGAGTGGTTGTGGGTGTGGTTGGGTGTGGTTGTGTGTGTGTGGTTATGTGTGTGTGTGTGGTTGTTTGTGTAATTGTGTGTGTGGTTGTGTGTGTGGTTGTGTGTGTTTGTGTGTGTGGTTGTGTGTGTGTGGTTGTGTGTGTGGTTATGTGTATGTGGTTGTGTGTGTTTGTGTGTGTGTGTGAGTGGTTATGGGTGTGGTTGTGTGTGGTTGTGTGTGTGGTTATGTGTGTTTGTGTGTGGTTTTGTGTGTGGTTGTGTGTGTGGTGTATGTGGTTGGGTGTGGTTGTGTGTGTGTTTTTTTGTGTGTGTGGTTATGTGTATGGTTGTGGGTGTGGTTGTATGGTTGTGCGTGTGGTGGTGTGTGTGGTTGTGGTTATGTGTGTGGTTGTGTGTGGGGTTGTGTGTGTGGTTATGTGTGTGTTTGTGTGCATGGTTGTGTGTGGTTGTGTGAGTGGTTGTGTTTGGTTGTGTGTGTGATTATGTGTGTGTGGTTATATGTGTGGTTGTGTGTGTGTTTATGTGTCTGGTTGTGTGTGTGTGGTTGTGTGTGTGTGGTTGTGGTTGGTTTTGTGTGTGTGGTTGTGTGTGTGGTTGTGTATATGGTTGTGTGTCTGTGTGTCTGTGTGTGTGGTTGTGTGTATGGTTATGTGTGGTTGTGTGTGTGTGGTTGTGTGTGTGGTTGTGTGTGTGGTTGTGTGTGTGGTTGTGCGTGGGTGCAGTTGTGGCTGCGGGTGTGGTTGTGTGTGTGTGTGGTTGTATGTGTGGTTGGGGGTGGTTGTGTGTTTGTGTGTGTATGGTTATGTGTGTGTGGTTGTGGGTGTGGTTGTGGCTGTGGTTGTGTGTGTGGTGGTGTGTGTGGTTGTGGTTATGTGTGGGGTTGTGTGTGTGGTTGTGTGTGGTTGTGTGTGTATGTTTGTATGTGGTTGTGTGTGTGTGTGGTTGTGTGTGTAGTTGTGTGTGTGTATGGTTGTATTTGTGGTTGTGGTTGTGTGTGTGTGGTTGTGGTTGTGTGTGTGTGGTTGTGGGTGCGGTTGTGCGTGAGGGTGTGGTTGTGTGTGGGTGCGGTTGTGGGTACAGGTGTAGTTGTGGGTGTGTGTGTATGTGTGGTTGTGTGTGGTTGTGTGTGTGGTTTTGTGTGGTTGTGGCTGTGTGTGTGGTTGTGTGTGTGTGGTTGAGTGTGTGGTTTTATGTGTGGTTGTGTGTGTGTGCTTGTGTGTGTGTGTGGTTGTGTGTGTGCTTGTGTGTGTGGTTGTGTGT